>NC_141607.1:41260480-41560480 GCF_047967505.1 Dipteris shenzhenensis
ATTTGAGCGATTGAATAGCCTATTGATTCTGATTGTTTTCTTTCTTCTTAAATCCTTAATTTGGTTATTTCACACCGAACATCGCCATATCAATTCATATTTTTTTAATTCTAGTAATGTCCTATCGCAGCATAGTCTAGGGTTGATCAAACAAGATAAATGGGTGCTCACATTTAATATATTTTTGAGAGTCTGAGGATAGTGGCTGTAGACTACAAAATCATCACTTTGAATAAATTTGGCAAGATTCTTCTGATAGAAGGAATAATTTCTATTGCACTAATGATGAAAGAAAATTATCAAAAGGCTGATACAAGGCTCAAAATCACACTGGTGCTATTAGGCTTAATAATCGTAGGCTAGTAGTAGTACTAGTGTATTTACTAAGTAGTGTGCATGCCTCTCCTCATTAAAATTCATAGTCTTTCAAAAATATATAATACATAAGTCAAAATATTCTAATTAGTTTTATCATCCTAATGTTGAAACTGACCTAAATTCATAGTCTTCAAAAAGGTATAATACATAAGTCAAAATATTCCAATTAGTTTTATTGTCCTCATGTTGAAACTGACTTTCTCTTCCTTTGTCTCCTATGAGCTTCAAACCTTTAATCCATTAATCTCTCAAATAGTAAGAATGGTCTTGTATTAAGAGGCAATTCTAAAGTGATCTACAAATACTAAGAATGGTCTTATATTAAGAGGTGATGATATCTCAAGTGTTATACAAACGGTAAGAATGGTTTTGTATTAAAAGGTGATGATATCTCAAGTGTTCTACAAATAGTAAGAATGGTTCAAGTGTTCTACAAAAGTATTAGGTACCTCTTAGTGGCTGAAGGGAAGGAGTGATGATATCTCAAGTGTTCTACAAATAGTAAGAATGGTCTTGTATTAAGAGGTGATGATATCTCAAGTGTTCTACAAATAGTAATAATGGTTTTGTATTAGGAGGTGATGATATCTCAAGTGTTCTATAAAACTATTAGATACCTCTTAGTGGTTGAAGGGAAGGGGTTGGAAGTATGGGCAAAATCTCTAGGAACTACAGGATGGTTGCAAGAACAATTTTGAATGTCATGACACTTGGGTTTTTCAACATACGGGTAAACTATTTTTAACATTTTCTTTCATGGTTGATAACACTTTTAATAAGAAGAACCATTTTGAATGTCATAAGTGTTGATGCAATCCCATGCTATGAAGTCTACAGACAGTTTTTTTTCCCCGCATATGGGTGAAGTGATGTTTACGTTACTAAGTTCAACATATCAAGCAGTGCATTTGTTTTGATTATTGAACGAGTTTGATAATAAGACCCATTTCAAATGCAAAAAAATTGTTGTATCAGTAATGGAATCCGCTTTGGAGTGGAAATTCGGTTTCTTTCAAACCCACATACTATTGTTGCATAATGTGAGTATGGCTCCAATTGGAAGTTAAGGTAGACTATAATTCGCAATATTGGTATAGTTACACATAGTAACATAAGTTTTATTTTCAAGAATCTTCCCAAATAGTGGTTTCCACAAAGCTATGTTGAGTACCTCGATAAGGAAATTGTGGAAAAGCTCGCAAGCTTTTTTGGGCCCGCTCGCTTTTCCTCGCTTGCTCTATCGACTGCCTCGTTGGTCACTTATTTTTGAAGATTTTGTTGAGGATCACATTGTGGAGGGTTTTCAACAAGTGGTTATGCATAATAAGTAAGTCTTGGTATACTAAGGTTGTGTGGGATCTTGTTCGGATCTTGTTTGCGATATTATTTGGATCTTGGTGTTTCCTTTTAGTGTTTCATCATGGTGAAGATTCCAGTGTTTCGAGGGACCCAAGGGGAAGACCCGGAGTCTTATCTTTGGGATTTTGTTCGAGGATGCCGGCTTTCTGGATGGTCCATGAAGGATAGGGCGGAGATTTTGCCTAATTTTCTTGAAGGTGTAGCCTTGAGTTGGCATGAGCCCTTGCCGGACTCTAGCAAGGAGGACTGGGACCAAGTGGTGGCAGCAATGAAGCAGAGATTTGGGGCAGTGGAGTTGCCAAATGCTTTGATGTTGCAGTTGGACCGGTTCTATCAAGGAGAGGGTGAGTTGGTCTCTGCGTTGGCAATCCGATATGAAACTTTATGGACAAAGTATGAAAGGGCAGCTTTGCGAGCTGTGGCATCTACATCATTGGCCCCTCAAAGTCTCTCAAGGATGGAGCACTTAAAGATGAGCAAATTTGTTATGGCTTTGGAGCCTCGTCTTCGCTCAAAAGTAGTGAGTAAAGATCCAACAACATATGTGGAGACACTTCGCATTGCAACCAAGAAAGAAGCTTCTCTAAAGATTGAATCCTCTTTTGTGTCTTCAACAGCTTCAAGTTCTAAGGTGGAGGTAATGGGCACTCCTCAGGTACCAAAGTCCTCTGAGTTAGATCATAATATCACCCAATTGATGGCAGAGTTTGCTGATTTGAAATTGCATTTGGTTAATGCATGACAACCTAGAGCACCAAAGAGTGAAGATAGGCCTCGAGATAGGAGTGGGGTCACTTGCTATGAATGTAATGAAAAAGGTCACTATCGCCCTGAGTGTCCTAGATTGAGAAAGAAAGAAGAAAAACAAGTATCTTTGTTAGAAGCTTCTTCAGGGGATGAGGAAAGAAAGGTAATGATGGCTAAACGGGGCGTAGCAAGGAAGAAGTAGATGAGAAACATCAGGAAGAGGAACACCGTAGTAAGAAAAAGAAGGCATCTAGAAGGAGAATTAGCCAATCAGACTTTCCTTTAGGACAAGGAATTGGAAGCTATGACTGGTTGTCTGACCTTAAAGAAAAGGAAGCTCACATCACCTTTGGTCAATTACTTGCTTTGTCTCCAAAACTACGAAAGGAATGAGGAAAAGTAGCAAGCACAAGAGTGTCAAAGAAGAAAAAGGAGAAAAGTGCCATTCCTGTTGTTCAAAAGGTAGATATAGATGTTGGTGATGATGTACCTGTGGTTGATGTGATCATTGATGGTCAAGTGATTTCTAATGTGTACATTGATGGAGGTGCATTGATTAATGTCATGAGTGAGAAGACCATGATAGATGCTGATTTAAAAATACTCTAGTACTACCTCTCCTTATCGCATCAAATTGGCTGACAACACTAGGGTTAAGACCTTGGGAGTTGTGAAGAATCTAGAAGTGGATGTATGTGGAATTTCTGTGCCGAGACTAGTTTTCAGGTGATCCCTACCAAGCCAGATGCACATGCCTATCCATTGATTTTGGGAAGGCCTTGGCTATGCATGGTGAAGGCTGTTCAAAAGTGGGATACTGGAGAATTGATTTTACACGGAAATGATAAGAAGGTGTGCTACAACATCAGAAGCTGCAAAAAGGAAGTTGTCAAGGAGGAGTCTTCAACATCAGAGAGTTCAAGCTCTGCTGACTTAACCGATGAAGAAGAAGAGACAGGGTGTAGCTTCGAGGAGTCCAACTCAGAGGTTGAGGTGGAAGGAGTGGCCTTTGGTCTTTGTCTTGGTGCTGATCGGGATGAGTCAGGAAGGAACAAGGTGGTGGTGTAAGAAGATCCTGTAGAGACACTTCATGTGGAGGATGTGGAGCACACTAAACGACGGCAACGCAATGAAGAGCTTCTGGGTGATTCTCTAAAGTAGTGAGAAGCTCCAGTACTTGGATATGCTAGATGATTTTCCATGTCTCTTTGCAACAAGCTATTCACAGGTTCGACCAGTCTCTCTTGTGGAGCACAAGATTGAGCTGAAGCCAAAAAGCAAGCTAGTTGTGCAACGCTTAAGGTGATTGGGGGTGATCCAAGCTGAGGCACTAAAGAAAGAGGTAACACAACTACTTGAGGCAGGATTCATTTTTCATGTTGATGATTCAGAATGGATATCTCTTGTAGTTGTCACACCAAAGAAAGGAAATAAGTGGCGAGTTTGTGTGGACCTTCATCCTTTGAATGCATGCACTAAGAGGGATCATTTTCCTTTGCCATTCCAAGATGAAATACTAGACCAAGTAGCAGGGCATGAGATGTATTCTATATGTGATGCGTATTCTAGGTACTTTCAAATTCGTATTCGAGAGGAAGATCAAAAGAAAACATCATTTGTCACACCTTGGGGAGTTTTTGTTTACAGAGTGATGCCGTTGCAATGGGCTTCGTTCAAGTAAGGTAATCTGCTTGATGGGCCACTTTACTAGGCTAAGAGAGCCGACATCTTGCATAGAAGACCCTGAGTAACTTCCTCTAATTTGTTCTTTCTTTTCAATACCTACACCAATTCAATCGTTACCCAATAGGTCAAAGTTTATAGAGTCTCTCGGGAAAACATATAAGATCACACCTTCCCCCACGGTCTTTGTTTTGCTCTCATCCCATAAGACAACCTTTTTCTTTTTCCAAGATTCACGAATGAAATTGTCAGTTTCCAATGAAGAAACTGGCATGGCCTCAACATAAGGTCACTCAGGCTCACTTGGTGCAGCTTCTTCAGTTACCGCATCATCTAAAGAATCACCAACATGTTTTAGAGAGCCCTTAGGCCACTTGACAACGCTCCATATTGCCTAGACCACGTTGCTGGTATAGATGAGTTGGTCAATGATCAAATGTTGAAAAGGGATGATCCAACATCAAAGAAAAGAAGGTACACTTTCATTAATAGGGTGCCTAAACAAAGAGAGCCTCCAACAGCAATGTACAAAATGTCACTAGATTTGGTGCAGCAGGTTTCTTCCATCGATTGTTGTGGGAGTAGGTGTTGCCAACATGCAGAGCGAGATCTCTTAATGAATCTAAGGAAGAACTTTTGGGGCAGCTCCTTGGAGTCTCGTACAAACTTTATATATGATGTGTTGTCAATGGCTTGGCATCATGACTACACAGGGAGGATATGCTACAACTTCAGGATAAACGGTCGGGATGTCTGTTGTAGAGCATGGTATGAGATGCATGGAATTCAGAGGACATCAATTTATCGATACAGGGAGCAATTTGAGAGTGGTGTGCAGCGATATGTGCATGGCAATTCAGGGATTATGAGGAGGCATAGGGAGCACATAGGTATGGGAAGGGCTCTCATTCAACACTTTGTGGATAAAAGCACAGAGCATATGCCTCACAAGAGTAGAACCATGCAGGATGGTTCTAGAGAGACACAGCAAGTGATACTTGAAGTGTATAAGAAGATAGACGTCCTACGTGAGGTCAACACTTCACTTAATCAACGTTATTATCAGAGCCTATCCACATCCACATTTGGCAAGATTTGGAAATCAGCTTAAAAAATGTAGCCCTTGCTAAGACGAGCGAATTCTCGAAATGTAGCTTGTGCAGCCAATTGGGAGCCACAAAAAGTCAAGATGAGCGCAATTCGTTGATGGAAGAGAGAAAGATGCATATGATATAGCAACAAAGTTGTAGGAACTTATACTATGCATGGCGTAGGTACTCTGAGATGGATCCAAAAAAGTATGTATGCATAATCCATGATAAGATGGACCAAATAAAGACGGCAATTCCAAGACGTCGGGTGAGGTTCAAGGACACCGATTCTCCATGGCAATTACACATTTCACTCATTGGAATGATTACCCATGGGCATGGAAACGGTCATTATGGACACTTCACCCTCAATGGTTTGTGGCCATCTGATCCCAACCTGACGATTGGATCGCTCTCAATTTGTTTGCGCAACCTCGAGAGGATGGATATGCATGACCTTGGATACCTTACTACCAATGGGAATCCTAGAAGCAATGCTCGCCTTTTGAATGCTCTATGTTCAAGAAATGCTTTGGACTCCCATTACAGTTCTAAAGGTGCACATGTTTCCACAAGTGGAGCTAGCTTGTCTGAAAATGTAGATGTCATGATCACAAATGCAAATCTAGAAACTGTATCGGAAAGTGACCCGAAGTCTGTCATGGAGGCCATGACAACTTCCATTGCAAGGGCTACAGACACATGTGTGAATTTTTTTCCATCAAATACAAGAGAAAACCCACCCTCTTTAGAGGGGAGTGTTGCTATTGAGCCACCATTCCAAAAGTTGCCAGCGAACTTGCTACTCCAACTAGATAATTGTGGTTCTGAGAACAAAAATAGATACTTGTTTGCATACCTTTCTCTTCTTGTAGCAAGGGGCATTTTCAAGACAGTTAAATTGGGCTTCTTGATGGTAGGACACACACATGAGGACATTGATGCAATGTTCAGCAGGTTTTCTGAGAGCTTGCGGGTCGGACAAACATTCACTTTCCCGCATCTGATGGATACATTCAAAAAATGTACATCATCTTCACCGGCACCATTTGTTCTTACACGGGTTTGTAACTTCAAGGATTATGTAGATGGCTACCTATGTGATGGGCAAGAAATGCTAGTTGGACATGCAAAGCCATTACAATTTTGATTTTACATGCAAGGTGAAATACCAATGATGTAGTACAAGGTGCATCCAAAATCACCGAATTGGATGCCCATTGAAGGGGGAATTGAGCTATGGAAGAAAGATAGTGAGGGTCGACATTGTTGCCAACAGGTTGTCCGGATATACTGCCAATGGATGCATTTGTGAGAGATCACTTGCAAGTAATATCAGGGATAAAGGATTACATTAAATTTTGGGAGAAATGTGCAAGTGGAAAGAATGCATCCTATGAGTCCTACATTAGGCCAGTGATAGACTATTGGAAAACCATGATCGGTGATCTTGAATAGGAAAACATATCAGAGACAGGAGTGTACAGAGAGTTTTTGCCAAGAACACAATCTCCTGATGAGGAGGATGATATAGATGCTTGCATTAATGATTTCCAAGGCTATGAGGAATGGAATGATCACTATTGTGGGCCTCTAAAAGGTAAGCCGAGGGAAGAGTTTAGACCAATGGTGGATGTTAAGCAAGGTGACTTCGTCTTGGTGAGGCCATTAGATCCTATATACCCCATATGGCTTGGGGTTGCAATATCAAGTGCCGAGATGGATGCTGCTTCTCCTAATTTCAAGAAATTATTAATTCAGTATTGGGCACCATAAGTTAAGAGAAAGGGGCTCAGTGGTGAAGATGCCTATGTTGATTGCTGGAACAAGTATTGGGCAGAGAATAGGTTGGATCCATAGGTATGGGAGTGTATTGATGCAATGATCTGGTCATGGACATCAAAATCCATAAATAGACCCAAGAAGATCAAGATTCCACAGAGCGTATGTATCAAAGCACAGGAGAGCTTGCTTGGTATCAGAGCATAGAAAATGGTGTCGAATTTCTCCCTCTTAATCTCCCAAACTTCCATTGTAAGGTGTGTTCTCATGTGATGTTTCTCAATTGTTATCTTGTCAATGGGTATTTGCATATTATTAATATCACAATTTTCAGAAGCTGACCTTCACCAACAACTGCTTTGTTTCTAGTGGAACTCACTATGCATGGTGTTTGTTAACACCACCAACTGGTGTTTATTAAAAACTCCAGTAAAATATACATGTTGTCCCTAGATGGTGTTTATTAACACCACCAAATACATGATTTTCAAACTCTGCCACAAATGCTTTGTTCCGGTTTTTATATGCAATGAACTGTCTCACAACGAATGAAGTTTTTCATAATCATTGGAATTCCAAATATTAGCTTATTCAATATTGGTAAAATTCCCACAATCAATGGAAATTTTCCTAAATTTAATGAAGCCTTTCCCAATTTTAATGAAATCCACCCAATTTCAAAATTCCCAAAATGCAACTTTCGTCCCACTTTATCTAATACTGTGTTCACATGCTTTCTCACATGTGCTATATGGGGTTTATCCCCCCCTAATGAGAGTGGCCCTCTTGTTGAACAGATATTTCTATCATTAGAGACCCCTTGAGTAAAAAAATATTAGGCTATGCTAAATTAACAATATCCCTTATAAATGGAAACTTTTTTAGAGAAGTGGCATTTAGAAAAACTCTGTTCTTGAAGACAGGTTTTAGGTCTACCTATCATTTTCACAACACCATAAGAATTGTTGGATTTGAAATATGTTGAAGATACCTTATTGACTAGAAATGTTCAAACTAAAATGTGAATTAAAAGTGTCTTAATGTTTTTGAATGAAAAGGCCTATCTACATCATAGATTATAGTTGTATTAAGTAGAAAATTATACATATTTTAGTTACATTGGTACACTTTGTAAAAATAACTTTTTGAAAGGACCAATAATAAGAAGAGACCTTTAAAGGGTGTTGATTATAGTGTGACGCCAAAAATTGATATTTTTAATTTGGCATTGGTATTGTTTTTCTCTATGTTTGACAAGAGTTTGAGTATCAAGTGATAGCCTAGTGGCTCTTACTTATTTCTATTTTCTATGATATTGTATGGGATGGAGAGGATGAGTGGAATGGCTCATTGTAAATACCATAGGTATGAATTATAAATACCTTGGTACGGGATGAGAGTTATTTGTGTATGGGATATTATGGAGTTTTTAGAAAATAGGAAGAGTGAGTCATATAAAGAGGTGGGCTCATGTCCATGTGTTCCAGTAATATAAGAGAGGCCACATGCCAAGCGTGTGGAAGGCATGTGGAGGAGTGTGAAGTCAAGAGGAATCCTTATAGAACTCCTATGTGGAATAAGGAGGATGTGGACATGTGGAAAGAGAGAGGGTCCCTATGGGCTCCATGTGAGGAGACTCTTGAATTTCTCAATATTTTAAGAGTCTTGAGCATCTTGTGATGGGACACATGGCAAGAGTAGCCAAAAAGGACATGGATGGTGACATACGTGCTTATGTGATTGATGGGGAAAGGAATCTACAGGCAGCAATTGTAAATGGGTGAAGGAGGGTAACAAAATCTCTATAAAAGGAGCCCTCCTCTCCCTTGTTCATCAATCTCTTCCACCATTAGGCCTCATGTTGTTGTAGCTCTAGTCTCCTCAAGCCTCTTCCATGAGCCTTCTCTCCCTCTTGTAGATATTCTCTTATGTAGACTCTTGAGTCTATCTCTCTCTAGTTTATTCTCTCTCTATGAGTAGTCTTGGAACTTCTGCTCCCTCTTGTATGTATGAAACCTCTTCTTCTCCCTTGTGTTTGTAGTGTTGAAGTGGATTCTCACTCTATTTGTAATGAAGGTCACTTCAAGTTCTCTTTCTCTTGAGTGTTTCGTCCCTTTTCTCTTTTAAAGCCTTGAAAGTTCTTTCTATTCGGCCACTCACTGTGCATACATGGTCCATTTATTTCTTGAGCCACCTTGCAAACTTCTTCCCCTCTTCTAGGCAAAATCTATGAGGGGTGGATCGTTGATGAAGGTGGACTCTTGAGGGAGCATCCTACTCAGGCGAAATTAGCCTGGGTGGAGGATAGTTTTCATGATAGTTTGACCCCCTGTTAGTGTTTTGCTCATAACTTTCTGCTCAATAGTTTGATTGTAATGAAATTTATATCAGCGTGGATCTCTCTTCAAGATGCATGTTTATATGTGATCACATCTTGAATCAGATACTGTTGCAAAAAGTTATGAGTCTCTGTGTCTGACAATCTATTTTCATGATAGTTTTTACCCCCGTCTAGTAAACTATCCATAACTTTTTGGCCGCTTCTCTGTTTCTTACGAAACATATATCAGCGTGAAGCTCTCTTTAAGACGCATGTCTTTATCTTATTAGATATTGAATTAGATACTACTACAAAATGTTATGAGTCTCTGTGTTTGACAGTCTGTTTTCATGATAGTTTTTACCCCCTTCTAGTAAATTATCCATATCTCCTCAACCGTCTATCTGTTTTTAATGAAACTTATATCAGCATGAAGCCCATCTCAAGTGCATCTGTTTGTGTGCTTGAATCTCTGATATTATGTCTCTACTGACAGTTATAGGCCTCTGTGTCTAATGACAGTTTGTAGAGTGTTTTGAGCTAAGTGTAAAGGTGTCTATGAAGGAGGTGCAATGTTTCCTCGGAATCTACCCATCCGACCCAATCAGCCCCTTCAAACTCCTTGATATATATCATTTCATGTCATGTTGAGCTGCAAGATCTTCTTTCAACAACATATAACTCTTCTCTTTGGCGCAGACCGGCTCACTGAGATTATGGCCTCTACTGATCCTTTCCTTCTCCCTATGCTTGATTACAACATCACTTGGGATGTTACCATCTTCATTCTCATCTGAGGGAGGAAAGTATGGTGTGGTATCTTGGCATAAAGGCTTCTTTTTCATGTCCCCTTCTCAATGATAAATATCTTTGGCTGTCAATTCGAAAGCAGCAGGAAGTGAAGAGGTGCGTGAAGTTTATTACCCCCAACTTCATGTTATATCTTTTGGTGGAGATGCCGGGTACGTTTGGTATTAGATTCATCCTTCCTTACTAAACGGTCTCGGGTGTACTTGATTGCATGTTACGCCTAGAAGAGGCATGTGTTTTGATGAGATAAAGAAGATGCTTGGAAGAACTCCATTAGAAGAGATTGCAACCCGTTTAAGAGAACTTGAAGATTGTGAAGGTGATGCTCAAGCTATTCGCACAGTCACCATGATCATATCCTTTATGTTTGCACTGTTGAATATGTTGGTGAATCGACAACATCGACAGGAGGCACAATGATAGATTGGGGATTGTTCCATGCACTGGCAGCTTGGTGTGAAGAAGAGTTGAGTCTTTGGGTAGTTTTCGACTATAACAGTGGAGTGGTGATTCTTAATGCTTTCAACTTCTTTTGCTATGCAAATGATGAAGAGTACAATATCTTGAAGCTTTTATGTGCACTTCCTATTGTGAGAAGGGTGATTCTAGAATGCATGTATACCCAATGTTTTCATGGTGCTAATTGGTCACTTATTTTTGAAGATTTTGTTGAGGATCACATTGTGGAGGGTTTTCAATAAGTGGTTATGCATAATAAGTTGGTCTTGGTATACTAAGGCTCTGTGGGATCTTGTTTAGATCTTGTTTGGGATATTATTTGGATCTTGGTGTTTCCTTTTTGTGTTTCATCATGTTGAAGATTCCAGTGTTTCAAGGGACCCAAGGGGAAGACCCGGAGTCTTACCTTCGGGATTTTGTTCGAGGATGCCGGCTTTTTGGATGGTCCATGAAGGATCGGGCGGAGATTTTGCCTGATTTTCTTGAAGGTGTGGCCTTGAGTTGGCATGAGACCTTGCCAGACTCTACCAAGGAGGACTGGGACCAAGTGGTGGCAGCAATGAAGCAAAGATTTGGGGCAGTGGAATTGCCAAATGCTTTGATGTTGCAGTTGGACCGGTTCTATCAAGGAGAGGGTGAGTTGGTCTCTACGTTGGCAATCCGATATGAAATTTTATGGACAAAGTATGAAAGGGCAGCTTTGTGAGCTGTTGCATCTACATCATCGGCCCCTCAAAGTCTCTAAAGGATGGAGCACTTAAAGATGAGAAAATTTGTTATGGCTTTGGAGCCTCGTCTTTGCTCAAAAGTAATGAGTAGCGATCCAACAACATACATGGAGGCACTTTGCATTGCAACCAAGAAAGAAGATTCTCTAAAGATCGAATCCTCTTTTGTGTCTTCAACAGCTTCAACTTCTAAGGTGGAGGTAATGAGCACTCCTTAGGTACGAAATTCCTCTGAGTTAGATCATAATATCTCCCAATTGATGGCAGAGTTTTCTGATTTGAAATTGCATTTGGTTAATGCACGACAACCTAGAGCACCAAAGAGTGAAGATAGGCCTTGAGATAGGAGTGGGGTCACTTGCTATGAATGTAATGAAAAAGGTCACTATCGCCCCGAGTGTCCTAGATTGAGAAAGAAAGAAGAAAAATAAGTATCCTTGTAACAAGCTTCTTCAGGGGATGAGGAAAGAGAGGTAATGATGGCTAAACGGGGGCGTCGTAAAGCAAAAGAAGAAGAAGAAAGCAAGGAAGAAGTAGATGAGGAACATCAGGAAGAAGAACATTGTAGTAAGAAAAAGAAGGCATCTAGAAGGAGAATTAGCCAGTTAGACTTTCCTTTAGGACAAGGAATTGGAAGCTATGACTTGTTGTCCGACGTTAAAGAAAAGGAAGCTCATATCACCTTTGGTCAATTACTTACTTTGTCTCCAAAACTACGGAAGGAATGGGGAAAACTAGCAAGCACAAGAGTGTCAAAGAAGAAAAAGAAGAAAAGTACCATTCCTGTTGTTCAAAAGGTAGATATAGATGTTGGTGATAATGTACCTGTGGTTGATGTGATCATTGATGGTCAAGTGATTTCTAATGTGTACATTGATGGAGGTGCATCGATTAATGTCATGAGTGAGAAGACCATGATAGATGCTGATTTAAAATACTCTAGTACAACCTCTCCTTATCGCATCAAATTGGCTGACAACACTAGGGTTAAGACCTTGGGAGTTGTGAAGAATCTAGAAGTGGATGTATGTGGAATTTCTATGCGGACTACTTTTCAGGTGATCCCTACCAAGCCAGATGCACGTGCCTATCCATTGATTTTGGTAAGGCCTTGGCTACGCAAGGTGAAGGCTGTTCAAAAGTGGGATACTGGAGAATTGATTTTGTAGGGAAATGATAAGAAGGTGCACTACAACATCAAAAGCTGCAAAAAGGAAGTTGTCAAGGAGGATTCTTCAACATCAGAGAGTTCAAGATCTGACTCAACCGATGAAGAAGAGACAGGGTGTAGCTCCAAGGAGTCCAACTCAGAGGGTGAGGTGGAAGGAGTGGCCTTTGGTCTTTGTCTTGGTGCTGATCGGGATGAGTCAGGAAGGAACAAGGTGGTGGTGCAAGAAGATCCTGTACAGACACTTCATGTGGAGGATGTGGAGCACACTAAACGACGGCAATGCAATGAAGAGCTTCTGGGTGATTCTCTATCAAGTAGTGAGAAGCTCCAGTACTTGGATATGCTAGATAATTTTCCATGTCTCTTTGCAACAAGCTATTCACAGGTTCGACCAGTCTCTCTTGTGGAGCACAAGATTGAGTTGAAGTCAAAAAGCAAGCCAGTTGTGCAACGCTTAAGGTGATTGAGGGTGATCCAAGCTGAGGCACTAAAGAAAGACATAACACAACTACTTGAGGCAGGATTCATCTTTCATGTTGATGATTCAGAATGGATATCTCTTGTAGTTGTCACACCAAAGAAAGGAAATAAGTGGCGAGTTTGTGTGGACCTTCATCCTTTGGATGCATGCACTAAGAGGGATCATTTTCCTTTGCCATTCCAAGATGAAATAGTAGACCAAGTAGTAGGGCATGAGATGTATTCTGTATGTGATGGTTATTCTGGGTACTTTCAAATTCGTATTCGAGAGGAAGATCAAAAGAAAACATCATTTGTCACACCTTGGGGAGTTTTTGCTTACAAAGTGATGCCTTTTGGGTTGACCAATGCACCAACTACATTTCAAAGGTTCATGAGTCAAGTCCTGGAGCCTTACTTGGGAAAGTTCATACGGGTGTTTTTGGATGATTTTTGCATTTATTCTCAGTGCATAGATCACATGGAGAAGTTAAAGATGGCCTTAGCTAGGATTGATGAAGCAAAAGGGTGTCTAAATCCTACCAAGTGTCATTTGGCTCAAACAAAAGTAGTCTTGTTGGGGCATATTGTGTCTCAAGAAGGCCTGCAAATGGATCCTGACAAGGTTCAAGCAATCATGGCATTGCGAAGTCCTGAGAGTGTCACTGGTGTTCACAAAACTCTAGGAAAGAGCAAGTATTATCAACGCTTTTGTGATGATTTCATAGAGATGGTGCATCCCATGAACTTGTTGACAAGAAAAGGAGTTTCTTTCCAATGGGGTATGGAGCAACAAGAGTCTTTCCAGCAACTTAAGGAGGCCATGAGTAAGGGCCCAATATTGAAGCCCCCTAATTGGTCTCAAGACTTTTATGTAAATCCAAGTGTATCTTTGCAATCAGTTGGTGCTGTATTGCTACAAAAAGGAGAGGCAGGTAGAATGCAACCCATCTATCATGCCAGCCGACATTATCTGTGCAAGAAGATCCTGTAGAGACACTTCATGTGGAGCATGTGGAGCACACTAAACGATGCCAATGCAATGAAGAGCTTCTTGGTGATTCCCTATCAGGTAGTGAGAAGCTCTAGTACTTGGATATGCTAGATGATTTTCCATGTCTCTTTGCAACAAGATATTCACAAGTTTGACCAGTCTCTCTTGTGGAGCACAAGATTGAGTTGAAGCCAAAAAGCAAGCCAGTTGTGCAACGCTTAAGGCGATTGGGGGTGATCCAAGCTGAGGCACTAAAGAAAAAGGTAACACAACTACTTGAGGCAGGATTCATCTTTCCTATTGATGATTCAGAATGGATATCTCCTGTAGTTGTCACACCAAAGAAAGGAAATAAGTGGCGAGTTTGTGTGGACTTTCATTCTTTGAATGCATGCACTAAGAGGGATCATTTTCCTTTGCCATTCCAAGATGAAATAGTAGACCAAGTAGTAGGGCATGAGATGTATTCTGTATGTGATGGTTATTCTGGGTACTTTCAAATTTGTATTCAGGAGGAAGATCAAAAGAAAACATCATTTGTCACACCTTGGGGAGTTTTTGCTTACAGAGTGATGCCTTTTGGGTTGACAATGCACTAGATACATTTCAAAGGTTCATGAGTCAAGTCCTGGAGCCTTACTTGGGAAAGTTCATACGGGTGTTTTTGGATGATTTTTGCATTTCTTCTTGGCGCATAGATCACATGGAGAAGTTAAAGATGGCCTTCGCTAGGATTGATGAAGCAAAAGGGTGTCTAAATCCTAGCAAGTGTCATTTGGCTCAAACAAAAGTAGTCTTGTTGAGGCATATTGTGTCTGAAGAAGGCCTACAAATGGATCCTGAAAAGGTTCAAGCAATCATGGCATTGCCAAGTCCTAAGAGTGTCACTGGTGTTCGCAGAATTCTAGGAAAGAGCAAGTATTATCAAGCTTTTGTGATGTTTTCATAGAGATAGTCATCCCATGAACTTGTTGATAAGAAAAGGAGTTTCTTTCCAATGGGGTGTGGAGCAACAAGAGTCTTTCTAGCAACTTAAGGAGACAATCAGTAGGGGCCCAATATTGAAGCCTCCTGATTGGTCTCAAGACTTTTATGTAAATCCAAGTGTATCTTTGCATTCAGTGGTGTTGTATTGCTACAAAAAGGAGAGGCAGGTAGAATGCAACCCATCTATTGTGCTAGCCGATAGCTTACAGATGTGGAAACAAGGTATGAAGAAATGGAGTAGCAAGCTTTCTCTTTGGTGTTTTCCATCAGAAAGTTTCGCTCCTATTTATTACCTCGACCATTTTTCTTCCTTACCTCTCAGTCTATATTAGCATATCTAGTTCGCAAGCCTAACCCTGGGGGGCTTATGCTTATGCTTATCATGCATATGTCTCCTCTTTTCCTTTCCCTCTTCTTCCTCTTTTCCATTGCCTATGCCTATGCCTATGCCACAGCTTATGTTTGTTTTTTGTTTTTGGTTTTCGTGTTTGTGTCTATGTTAGACATGCAATCACGTCGCACATCCGACGAGTATGGACAGCCTCGCAAGAGGAGAGCTCATGATCTATATGCTCTAGAGGACTTTGATTCCTCTCAAGTGACTACCCCGAGGACTACTACCCCTGGTCCGACTCCTCTCGAACCTAGCACTGTGACTACCCCTGGTCTGACTCCTCTTGGATGTAGCACTACGACTACCCCTCGGGGAACTCCTTTGCTAGTCGTGCGTGGCTTTGTCGTGAGTCCCAACAAGTTTGTAGCACAGATGAGCGATGAGGAGGCAGCGAGATTCTTCTCTCTGCTATCTCCCCTACACCAATGGCAGGACGTACTACCTAGCCATCCCCTTATGCCCCTTCGACCAAGGGGTCATCACCTGCGCGTGCCTCTTATAAGGGAAGGAAGAGTAGGGAGGGCAGCTTATGCTGTGCTGACTCGGGAGATGTAGAAGAGTCAGCACACTCACATTCCTACAGGCCTCCACTTGGTCTGGAGCCAGAGTATTAGTCAAGTCCCTTTCCCTCTCCTACTCCCACTACTACTCCTCGCTCCGAAAGCACTCGCACAGCTTCCACTCTTTCTGACTCTACTACCATCAGTCCTCCTTACTCATCAGGGGATCTCTCCTATCAAATCACGACTGTCGGAGAGATAATAGAAGATAGAAAGGGCAAAGCTGTGATGGCCACCATGAGGCAGTTGATGAGCCATCACTTCAAGAGCGGCATTGCTACCGATAAGTAGTATCAAGGTGACCAAAAGAAGCAGGCGGTCATGAATGAATTAAAACAAAAATACCCCAACCTGCCAAATTTGGAGTTTAATGAGGATTATATGCGAGAGCGCATGGGTTTGGTCTTGAAGCATTGTAGATCAACCTTGCATACTTTCATCACAAAGGGGTTGGCTAAACCCAGCTGGGTAGACAAAGCTGGCTGGAAGTTCTTCAAGAAGTAGAATAGGGACAATCCCAAAATGTTTGAGGATCAGAGGAGGGTTGCGAAGAGACGGCTCGACATCGTAGGTACTTTGCACTTTGGTGCAGGTAGACAGTTGGCATTTGAGGCAACTGTGGTAAGTCTACTTCTTCTCATTTAATATATTATTCTATTTGTTTTACTACATATTACATACACTTTAGATAACTCTAACTCTCATAAATTGGATCCATAGCAAGCTGCGATGGGTTGCCTTCCTACAGATGCAGAGATGCGATGCGCATTTCACATAGGAACAAAGCCGTGGTTTATTGAGCAAGAGGCAATGGGAGCGATGGTCGATCGGGTTGAGGTGGCTACTCACATAGTATAAGTCTACTCCTACTTGTAATCTCACTTTTTAAATTGTTTTATTCTTAAATTCCAATCTAATTTTCAATTTATATGCTTCACTCTTAGGGTCAAAGCTCAAGCATCCCATCATCAGAGGCAAGCGATCACCAGGCCCAAGGATCAGATGCACTTGATGAGGATCAAGAAGAAGGTGTAGCTCACGAGGACCAAGGATCAGGCCAACAAGACGAGGACGAGGATGATTTGGATGAGTAGTAGTAGTAGTGACTATAGTAGCAGTTTGCATTTTCTTCGCCATGTATGTCATTTTGTATATCCACTCATTTGAGCAATTTTGTATCACCCTTTCGAAAGGGTAATTTTGTAACAAACAATGTTGTATATGTTCGACATGTATATGCTTTTGTTGCTCAATCATTTCATTTGAGCGATTTTGTATCATCCTTTTCGCAAGGGAAATTTTATTATAAAAAACTTTTTTTTGTAATTACAAAAAAAAAAGGATTAGTGGGGCTAAATAGGGCCATAGCAAGCCCTGTTTAGCCCCACTAATCCTTTTTTTTTTTTTTTTTGTTAATCATCGCTATATAGTGATGTTTACCAGTGTTGCTATATAGCGACGATTATCAGTGTCACTATATAGCGATGATCAACAACGTCGCTATATAGCGATACATTATAGCGACAGTTCTTTTCCGACGCTTTTAGTGACTTTTACAACGACGTTTAAAAAAAAATTAAGTAAAAAGCGTCGGTATTTTCGTCGAAAAATGGCCCATGCCTTGTAGTGCTTGACCGCTACCTCCTCTATCATGGAGAGGATCCATGTTGCTTTCAGGAGGAAAACTTTTCCCGAAGCACGCACTTGGGGCCACAAACGAGACATCCTATTCATAGCACGCAAGTCTTCTTGCACTCCTCTCGAGTCTTTGGAACCAACTAATTGTGCCCAAATAATAGCCCCCACATTCTTGAAGATATGCATGAGATCCAATAGATGATTGATTTGTAACTGACTACAATAAGGAAGCTCATGAAAGATCGATAGACTCTTCATACCATGAGGAGGTTCCTCTCCATTCACCCTCCAAGCTTGAATCCAGTCACTTGCCTTCAAACATGGTGGTGGTGGATCAAGCTGACCTCCATGCGCGAGATGGTCCAGCGGAAGGTATCGACGATGACCTTCAAAAACATTTTTCCTCAATTGTTGGAGTATCGTGCAAGCGATTTAAACCTAGTCCACAAGCAGGACAAGCATGGTACCCACTTGTAACAAGTCCTGCATGCGTACGCATGCATGAATGTGTTAGTATAAGACATGCATGAGAAAGAGAGTCATAAAAGCATAATCCTATATTATACATGTAAAGACACAACCACGTACCTGTGCACTCTCCATATCTTGGGTAGTCATGCATGGTCCACATCAAGATACCGCTGATCAAAATATCATTGGTATGTCTAGGAGCTCTAGAAATATCAAAGACCCGCATTGCTCTCCATAAGATCTGTAACTCCTCTAACAAAGGTGCCATGTATACCTCCATATTTTTGGCCTTGTACTTCCCTGGCACAAGTAGTGCAAGCATGGGGTGTCCCTTCTTTATTGTTAGCCATGGTGGGATATTGTAATTCACCAAGACTATGGGCCATATCGACCAAGATGTTGAGCGTAACCCGAAAGGATTCATGCCGTCCAAGGTGAGCCCAAGATGTAAGTTGCATGGCATCCTCGCAAAGTCAAGCCACTGATTGTCTATGTGCTTCCAAGCTACACAATCTATGGGAATCCTCAATGTGTCACGAGAGGACCGATGAGTTGCATGCTAAGTCATCAACTCCGCTATGGATTTGCATCAGAACATGTGCTGTATTCTTGCAATGATGGGAAAGTGTCTTAAGACCTTTACCAGTATCTACTCACCCTGCAAGTCATCTCTATATCATTGTTCCCCACACTTTGAACAACTAGCCAAATCTCCTTGCTCATGACAAAAGAGAATACAGTCATTATGGCAAGCATGGATGGTATCATAATCCATACCCACCGTTGTTAGCATCTTCTTCGCTTCATCTCTTGACGCGGGCATGGCATTTGGTGCAGACAACATCTGCTGGAGCAACCTCATTGAGGCATCTGCAGCAACATCTACAGATTCAAGATTGAGATACAAGCCCATAGTTTAGACATGCTAGCACCCTCGTACAATTGTGTTGATTGCAACTCTCGCATATTGACCTCAAGCTCAGACATCATGATGTAGTTGGTGCCCCTAAAAATAGAATCCATCATGTCCACCATACCCTCGTCATCATTTGGCACATCTGGGAGACTATAGTCTTGCTCAAAGTGTGAAGGTATATGTGCACCCTCACCACCCTCCTCATCCTGTCTCAAGATTTCGTGTAAATATAAGATCTTGTCTCAAGGTTTTTTGTCATAATGGTATGCATTATTAATAACAAACTCAAATAGCATTGACTTACTGATGATCCATCACCACGAGAAAAACCAATGGTGGGTACTGGTTCGGGCTCCTCCCCATATGTACATCTGCATGTGGGGCATGACAATATGACGTTGATGTCGTACTTCTCGCTTGCAATGAGTGCAATGACAATACAACCTCTCTGTAAGCCACTCTGTGCTCCTAGGCATTGGTGCATCATCTGATGAGCTTCCACTCGTCCCTTCCATCTACACACCTCTAAAATCACAACATGAGTTGCAAGGAAATCTATTAAGATCCAAAAAATAGCCACCCATGAGCTCCTTTCCTCTCTTCTAATAATGAGTGTCTTGAACCATCACTATATAGTGACACTTTGTCTTGTTCCATTGCTATATAACGACGCTTTTAGGATATAAACGTCACTATATAGCGACTGACCAGCGTCGCTATATAGAGATGCTGGGGGCTAAAACTTGAAACCCCGTGTGACATCGTCTTTCATATCTGTATTGCAGGAAAAGCAAAAATCTCTCCTCCCACCTTATATTCGATGACCTCGCTTTTCTCCTCTTTATTCCCCACTCCTCACCCCTATGTAGCCCCTCTCCCACAACACTTGTGCTACCTCTCCACCCTTCTCCCTCTCTGCTTGTGTGAAAGGAATTTTGTCAAAAAGGTGTGTCTCTTTAAGCAATGTAGGTTCATTTTTGTGAGCATTGAAGCATGTTTCTCCTTGTATTGCTAAGCCTATGTGCTAATTTTCATGCTTGATTTTTAGAGGTTAAGGACAAAAAATGAGATTTGGTGAAAGAAAGAAGACACCTCTTCTCTTTTTGGTATTTCTCTTCAACCTCTTTCTCCTTGTTTGTAGGCTTATGCTTTCTCCTTGTTTGTAGGCTTCTCCAAACTCATCCAATCCCTTTGAAAAGTTGCTTCTCCAAACTCCTCCTTCCTCTAACTAGTTATCTGAAAAAATGATATGTTTTCTTTTTTTTGTAGGCTAGTCCACAAAACATGGAGCGGGACTTTTCCAGGTAAGAAAGTGCTTCCTCTTTTTCGCTTCTGTTATTTCCATTATTTGCATTGGCCTATAGCTAACGCCTTAAGCGCTAGCTGTATTGATGGGCATAGGAACCCTTTCTTTCCCTCTCTTCTCTTATTCCCTCTTCTTCCCCTCTGTTTCTCTTTTCCTCCCTCTTTCCCCCCCTCTTTCCCTCATATGCTCATGCATAAGCATAAGCATATGCTTTCTCTCTTTTTCTCTTATGCATATGCTTTTCCTTCTCTTATGCTTATGCTTTTTTCCCCTCTTCCTTCTCTTATTTTTCACACTCTTTTTTCCTCTCTTTTTCTCCTCTTTTCATAAGCATATGCATTTGCCTATGCTTATGCTTATGCATTAGCATATGCTCATATGCTCATGCATAAGCACAAGCTTATGCTTTCTCTCTTTTTCTCTTATGTTCATATGCTCATGCATAAGCATTAGCATATGCTTTCTTTCTTTTTCTCTTATGCTTATGCTCTTTTTCCTCTTCCCTCTCTTATGCTTATGCTCTTTTCCCCTCTTTCGATCTCTTTTCCCCTCTTCCTTCTCTTCTTTTTCCCCTCTTTCAATCTCTTTTCCCCTCTTCCTTCTCTTATGCTTATGCTCTTTTCCCCTCTTCTTTTTCCCCTCTTTCAATCTCTTTTTCCCCTCTTTCAATCTCTTTTCCCCTCTTTCTAATATATGCTTTCTCTCTTTTTCTCTTATGCATATGTTTTTCCTTCTCTTATGTTTATGCTCTTCTCCCCTCTTCTTTTTTCCCTCTTTCAATCTCTTATGCATATGTTTTTCCTTCTCTTATACTTATGCTTATGCATGAGCATATGTCTCCTTCTCCTCCTCCTCCTTTTCCTTTCCTTCTCTTCTTTTTCCCTCTCTTTTTCTCTTCTTTTCATAAGCATATGCCTATGCTTATGCCTATGCTTATGCTTATGCATGAGCATATGCTCATATGCTTATGCATAAGCACAAGCATATGCTTTCTCTCTTTTTCTCTTATGCTCATATGCTCATGCATAAGCATATGTTTTTCCTTCTCTTATGCATATGCTCATATGCTTATGCATAAGCATAAGCATATGCTTTCTCTCTTTTTCTCTTATGCATATGCTTTTTCTCTTTTTTCTCTTATGCATATTTGGTTCTTTTCCCCTCTCCTTCTCTTATGCTTCTCCTTCTCTTTTCCTTGTCTTATGCTTCTCCTTCTCTTATGCATATGCTTTCCCTCATATGCTTTTCATCTTATGCATATGCTTATTTCCTTCTCCTTAGTCATATTCGGTCCTTTTTTCACATGCTTCTTAGCTGTATTTGGTTCTTTTTTTTTTCAAACAGATTCTAAATGGAACAACCACACCCTTACCCAGTGTCCTCCCTAAACCCCAACCCAGTCCCCCACATCATAGGGATTATAGACATATCTTCTCTGCTAGCTCATGTAAAAGAGAAGATTGTGCAAGAGAGTGATTGGGTGAAGTACAATGTGGGTCCAAGTCAAAGGGTAGTGGAGCAAGGGCGATTGAGGAACACATGACACAACCTATGGGATCTCCGTAGTTGTCAAGAGACCGCCACAACTGGTGGAGCCTCAAATATGATTGTGTAAATGACATAATGGATTGTGTGGAGGCATTTGTGGATTGCAAGTACATAATTGCTGAAGAGCACAACCGCATATTAGAAGAGGTGGAGAATGAGGTCCCCAATGACCCACCTAGTGGTGCGGAGGAGGAAAGTACCTTAGAAAGTAATGCAAAGCAGTAGACCTCCTCCACCATTTTGTCATTTTTGAAGAATGTCTCTTTTGGAGACAAATTTTGCTTAAGCATACTTTTGGAGACATATATTTTTTACATACATAATTTTGGAGACATACTTTTGGTCTTTATTATATATATATATAGATATATATGAAAATCTTATTGGATTCCACTTGTCTTTCATAAATATTTGTCTTTTCAAAATTGGCTTTTCATAATTGTCTTAAGTAAATAATTGTCCTTTCATATTTATAGTTTATACGTTGATGTCATTTCATAATTTTCACAAGTGATAAATTGCCTGCTCGTAATTTCTTGAGTTTGAATTTCATAATTGTCTCAAGTAATTAATTGTCTTTTCACTTCTTACTCACTCTTGTTTTTTGTTTTTTGTTTTCATGTTTGTGTCTACGTTTGTCCAATCCCCCAAATTGGACAAACGTTTTGTGTCTACATTTTGTTTTCATATTATGCACGTTCGATGAGTACAAAAACCCTTGTAAGAGGAGACATCATAATCTCTAATCTCCAGAGGACTTTAATTCCACTCAAGAGACACCTCAAGGGCCTACCCCTATGACTACCCCTGGCCCGACTCCTCTCGGACGTAGCACTGTGACTACCCCTTGAGAAACTCCTTTGCTAGCAGCCCATGGCTTTGTCAGGAGTCCAACGAGTTTGTCTCATAGATGACCGATGCAGAGGTAGCAAGATTCTTCTCTCTGCTATCCTAGAGGACCTCAGCAAATCCCTCTCCTACACCAATAGCTGGACCTACTATCTAGCCATCCCCTCTAGCGCCTTCGACTGAGGGGTCATCACCTGGGCATGCCCATTGTAAGGGAAGGAAGAGTAGGAAGGGTCGCTTATGTTGTGCTCACTTAGGAGATGTAGACGAGTTAGCACACTCACATCCCTACAGGTCTCCACTTGGTTCCGAGACCCAGTACTAGTCAAGTTCCTTGCCCTCTCCTACTCCCACTGCTACTCCTCACTCTGTAAGCACTCGCAGTAGCACCACTCACTATGACTCTGCCACTACCATGAGTCCTTCTTACTCATTCAGGGACCTGTCCTATGAAATCACGGTTGCTGGAGAGATAATAGAAAATAAAAGGGCTCAGCAGTGATGGCCACCATGAGGCAGTTGATGAGCCACCACTTCAAGAGTGGCATAGCAACTAACTGGTGGTACCAAGATGACCAAAAGAAGTAGGCAGTTATCGATGAATTGAAAAGACAATATCCTAACCCCCCAAATTGGGAGTTTAATTTGGATTACATGAAAGAGCACATGGGGGTCCTCATGAAGCATCGTAGGTCAACCTTGCATACTTCCATCGCAATGGGGAAGGCTAAACTCAGCTAGGCAGACAAAGCTGACTATAAGTTTTTCAAGAAGCAGTACAGGGACCATCCTGAACTATTCGAGGGTCAGAGGAGGGCTACGAGGAGAGGGCTGGACTCCATAGGTACTTCGCACTTTGATGTAGGTCTACTTCTTCTCATTTAATGTATTGTTCTATTTTGTTCACTACATATTTCATGCACTTCGCGTAAATTGGGCCCATAGTGCTGCGATGGATCACCTTCTCATAGACACAGAGACGAGACGCGGGTTTTGTGTAGGAACAAAGCCATGGTTTATTGAGTAAGAGGCACTAGGAGCGACGGTCGATTGGGCTAAGGTGGCTACTCACACAGTATAAGTCTACTCCTACTTGTAATATCACTTTTTAAACTATTTTATTCTTTAAGTTCCAATCTAATTTCCAATTAATATGGTTTCACTCGTAGAATCAACGCTTGAATGTCCCATCAATGGAGGTGAGCGGTGATGATGAGGGATTGGGCTTACACAGCTTCGATGAGGGCCACGGATCTCAGGCGCAACTCACGAGGGCCAGGGATCGGGCCAATGCAACGAGGATGAGGATGACAATTTTGATGAGCAGTAGTAGTAGTAGCATTAGTAGTAGTTTGCATATACTTCGCCATGTATATGCTTTTGTATCTCGGCTTGTTTGAGCGATTTTGTATCACCCTTTTCGAAAGGGTAATTTTGTAACAAACAATGTTGTATATCTTCGACAAGTATATGCTTCTATCGCTTGGCTCGTTTGAGCGATTTTGTATCACCCTTTTCACAAGGAAAATTTTGTAACAAAAAACATTCTTCTGTAATTACTATAAAAAAAACATAAGTGGGGCAAAACAGGGCTTGCTGTAGCCCTACTTAGTCCCACTAATGTTTCTATTAATCGTCGCTATATAGCGATGTTTATCAGTGTCGTGATATAGCGATGTTTACCAGTGTTACTATATAGCGATACTTATATAGCGACCATTCTTTTTCGATGCTAATAGCGACATAAATCTGACCTTTGCACCTATCAAAAAAAAACTTTTTAGTTTAATAAAGGCTCGGGGGGGTCACTATGTATAAACTCTCTATATCACGTGCGTTCAAGGCCTATATTTAAAATCCCTTATCTGTAAATTTTTTCATTAATAAAATGTACCCCTTTTCTATACAAATCTGTAAATTTTTTCCAAAACTATTTTAAATAGTCCCTTATGTATATTTATTTCTGTAAATTTTAGGAATAAAAAATATCCTTCTGTTGAACTCAAGTGATAGGGTTACATACGATGAGTGACCCCCCCGAGAATAAAGGTTGGTATTTCCATCGGAGAAGGGCATGTGCCTTGTAGTGAATTCTAGGGCATAAGTTTGCATGAAGCCACCAAATTGAAGGATGAAGGGCATAAAACAATTTGATCTCCACTTTGATAATCTAAAGTGTGATCAATGAAGCTACTTAACAACCCTATTGTTGTAAGAGTTCAATATATTACCAAATATTACAAGTTACTTTGTATTCTTCTTCACCACACAAAAAATTAATTATAACATAAAATTGTGTGGGGTTGGTAGTTATTGTCAAAGTTTGATATATTTCCAAGTCAAGAAAAGGTTGAATGATAAATGCATGTTATTCATCATTTTCAAAATCTGTGTAGGAGGGAGTGTGGACTGCCTTTAACATTCAAGGAAGTTGGATGGAAGTTAAATGCAAGTCAACAATCATGTAGAGAATCACTTATACTTTTCTATAGTAGAAATAGACAATTTTTTTATACATGTAGCAAAAGAAAACTTGGTAGCAAAATTTAACTATCATAAATCATTGTTAAGTATACTTGCAATTCTGAGTATGCTTGAAAATTGCCAATTTGCAGAATAGGGACAATGACTTAACATCTATACATTATTTCCTTTTCACAACCAATGAAGGAAGTATAACGGCTTGACACTTCAAATATTTTTGAAGTGCAATGTTTTTTGCATCAAATTTCCCATGAAGGTTCTCAAGGAAACCATTAATTGATGTAACCCAAGCCCTAGAGTGTCCAAACATTGTATGATAAGAAGACATTTAATTAGATCAATCCATCTTGGATGATGGGAGTCAGAGGACTTGTTAGAATTATTTTCAAACGTAGTTGCTTGGTAAACATGGGGAAAGAATCTTGTATCAGAAAGGTGGAAGAGGGCTTGGGAAGGAAGACAAAAGGAAGCTTCAATTGACACTTGGCTTGGGAGAAATTGCCAACACCAGCGAGATATTTCCAAAGAGGATTGATAGGAAAACCAAAGAAGCATAACATAAAGTTATTCATTGTTAGATTCACAAAATGTTGAAGAAGTTTCATGGATGGAGAATGTTCAAACTAAATTGGCCAATTGAAAGTCTATTAGTTTTTTTGAATGATAGGCCTATCTACATCATACATGCAGTTGTATTAAGCACAAAATCATAAATATTTCAAAATTGCATTTGTACAAAGTTATAAAATAATATTTTAAAAGGCTCAAAGAAAAGAGACCTTTAGAGGGTGCAGATTATAGTAATAAGAAAAATTCATGCAACATGATAGAGACATCATAATAGAAAGGTTTCATGAGGATAAATATGCATAGCTTAACAAAACAAAAATAAGAGTGGGTTTAGAAACAAGGCTCAAATGTCATTTTTGAAGTCAAATGTGTATTGTAAATAATAAATGGATATAGCTGTGCTCACATCTAGGTGAAGGTTGTGTATGATCTAGTCAAAGAGAAAAAGTCTACATCCTATCAATCAATTTCAACTTGTACATATTGAGCATAGGCATTAGGCATGACATGAAATTTCGTTCAAGTGTATGAAATTGAGCTACAAATTATAAAAGAGACATATCTACTTAGTTTTCCTCTTCTTGGAAAGAGATAAGGACATAAGTCTAGGGGCATAAGTTTGCCAAAAAATTTCATGAAGCCATCAAATTCAAGAATGTAAAGCATAACACAATTGGATATCCAATTTGATAATCTAAAGTGTGATCAATGAAGCTCTATCCTTGGGGTGCCAACTCAATAAGTATCTCGGGGGGGGGTTAGTCATCATATGTAACCCTGTCACGTGAGTTCAACAGAAGGATATTTTTAATATCTAAATCTTACAGAAATTAATTTACATAAGGGAGTTTTTTAAATGATTTTGGGAAAATTTTACACATTTATATAGAAAAAGGGTACATTTTATTAATGGAAAAATTATAGATAAGGGATTTTACAAATAGGCCTTGAACGCACGTGATATTGAGGGTTTATACATAGTGACCCCCCCGAGATAAGTATTATGTTACTACCCTCGTCCAAAATATAGGGTATGGAGGGACATGGTTCATATTAAATATGCAAGTATTTCTTACAAGAAGTATAAATATGCAAGGGAAAAACATGAAAATATCAGGTCCTCCTTCCACAGATGATAAGGAATATACCTTGAAAATTATGCAAGATTTTAAGATTTGTACATATTTTTCATAATATGTGAGACCCAAGGGGGGGTCCTTTGGATGAGGGGGGGTAAAAACAAAAATACACTAAAATATCAAAACCAACCTCCTTTCAAATGTTAGATATCAATGCTCCACTCTCGTGTAACTACAGGGAACCAACTAACTCTACTTATAAGCCCCCCATATGAGGAAAAGGCATTTGAGTAGCTCAGTTATTCGGTAGGTCCTGGTTTGGACACTAGATGGGGGCCATGTGTGGCTTGATGGCTGGATGGCTTCAGATAGAGTTGGCACACCGCCAACTAGGCTACATGCAAGTGTGGGAAGGTAGCCCACTCTCGGGTCGCAGGGCCCATTTGGAGCCTTAGATGATCCCGGATGGTGGCTCTGGGCAGAATGGAAACCGTAGGTCAGTTGCTCTATTTTGCACACCGGTTCTATCTTATGGTCGGTGGCCTATTTCGAGACCGACCCCCAGTCAAGCATTTTGGGTGGACTAGGTCAGTCACCCAATTGAGCCCAACCAACTACGACTGGTGGCTATATAAGAGCAAGTCCGTGAAACCCATTTCTATCACTAGCTATAGTAACCCTAATTCCTTAGCATCTAGCCTCCCTCTTCTACTGTTTACAGCATGCCATTGAAGCTTCTTTCACAAGAGCGCACGGTTGGGAGGCAGCACCATCTATTGTATCAGCTCTACAGTAATCAAATTTTTTATTCTCCATACTATCTTATTTTCTCTCTTGCGCACGAGATCCTGTTATCTATTGAGCATAGACGTTGTATTATTTTCTTACATGGTATCTGAGCCTGGACTCTAGCGAGAAGATTTGGTAGTGTGTTTCTATTTGCGAGCAGATTGTGAGAGATGGCCCAGCCCGCAAGACTGGAATCCCACCGTTCGGAAAAAGCAAAAAGCTGGATGGCTCTAACTATCCACTCTAGAAGTTCAAGATGAGGACCATCCTAAGCGCATACGAGCTTTCGGACATTGCTACTAGGGTGGACATGAGGCCAGTTGCGAGACCGGATCCAGCCAATGCAAGACAACAGATAGTACCAACTGCGGATGAGATTCTTGCATGGACAAGAAGAAATGCAGATGTGTTGTGTTCTATTGTCTTCAGTGTAAGTGATTCCATCATGGCGTTAATTCAACATGTCACCATAGCAGAGGAGGCATGGATGCTTTTGAAAAATCAGTACAAGACCACGAATTAGACACGGATTTAGAATCTAGAGACTGAACTCGTGAACGACAAGAAATTGTCTGAGTCTAAAGCGGCAGAGAAGTTCATCACCAGGGTGAAGAATCTGCGTGATCAGATGACTGCCATTGGCATCACCATCACCAGTGAGAATCTAGCACAGATGTGCATACGGATTCTCCCACCAAAGTACGATGGTCTTGTTATAGCGCTGAAATGTAGAACAAAAATTCCACCCCTCAACTTTGAGGATTTCAACACGATGCTTCTGGAGGAGGAGATGCATCAAAAGACGAGGACCGGAGAAGATTCTGCAGTGTTAGTGATTTCATCATGGCGTTAATTCAACATGTCACCACAGCGGAGGAGGCATGGACGGTCTCGAAAAATCAGTACGAGACCACGAATCAGATGCAGATTCAGAATCTGGAGACTCAACTCACGAACAAGAAGTTGTCTGTTTGAAGCGAAAGAGAAGTTCATCACCAGGGTAAAGAATCTACATCAGATGACTACGATTGGCATCACCATCACCAATGAGAATCTAGCACTAAGGTGCATACGGATTCTCCCACCAAAGTACGACAGTCTTTTTACGGTGCTGAATATGTAGAACAGCAATCCACCCCTCAACTTTGAGGATTTTAGTGCAATGCATTTGGAGGAGGAGATGAGTCAAAAGATGAGGACTAGAGAAGATTCGGCTTTCAGGACCGGATCAAAGAAAGGTAAGGGTAAGGACTCTGGTAACCCATCTTCTTTTGATGATAAAAAGAGAAAGAAGAAGATCAAGTGCTTCTATTGCAACAAGGCAAGGCACAAGTAGAATGAGTGCCGAAAGAAGATTGCAGATGAGAAGAACAGAGTAAAGAAAGAGTCTAGCAACAGTGCGTAGGTAGTACTAGTAGAGCTGTTTGTTGCAATTGAGGAGATTGGCATGAAGGCAGTTCATGTACCTATGGATGAACCGTGGATCATTGACAGTGGTGCATCATGCCACATGACCAATCAGAAGGATTGGTATACCTCTCTACAGCCGGTAGGGAATGACATCCTGGTAGCAGTCGGCAATGATGCAAAATGCCCAGAAAAAGGAAAATGTATGATTGCTCTCAAGTCAGATGGAGTTGTAAAATAGTTGTCCGATGTTCTTTATGTTCCAGATATCAAGAGAAACTTGTTATCCATTTCTGCGATCACGGATTGAGACCTCAAAGTTCAATTCGATAAGAATGGTGCACAGATTCTGGATCTTCAAGGGAAGGTCATTGGTAAAGGTACACAATGCAACAGCATTTACAAACTCTCAGCTTTCAGTGCTCGAGTGGATGTGAAGAACACTAAGCTGTGGCATGAGAGATTTGGTCATCTAAACCTTAGTTCTTTGAAGGAGATGCATAAAAGTGGAATGATTGCAGACCTACCAGAAATTTCAGATCTGCCCAATGTATGTGAAGCTTGCATGATGGGCAAGTAGCATCGGCATCCCTTTCCTAAAGAGGCCAGCAGGGCAAAGGCTCCTCTAGAGCTCGTTCACATGGACCTCTGTGGAAAGATGGAGATGGAAGCTTTGGGTGGTTCCTACTACTTTATCATGCTGATCGATGACTACAGTAGAAGGATATGGATATACTTCCTGAAGACTAAAGACGAGGCTTTTAATAGGTTCAAGGAATGGCATGTAATGGTCGAGAAAGAATCGAGGAGGAAGGTGAAGAAGTTGAGATTAGACAGAGGTGGAGAGTTCACATCAAGTGAAATCAAAAGTTACTGCAAAAGTCATGGAATTAAGAGGCAGAAACCCCCACCACATACATCATAGCAAAATGGAGTAGCAGAATGCAAGATGCATGTCATCTGTGAAATGGGCCGGAGTATGATGAAAGGGAAAGATTTGCCAAAGACTTTTGGGGGTGAACCATGTAACACTATAGTTTACATCCTGAATCGTAGCTACACGAAGGCTGTGAAGGGGATGACTCCACTGCAAGCCTTTTCTAGTAAGAAACCTTCAGCTACACATTTCAGAGTTTTTGGATGTGACTGTTTTGTGCATGTCCCTGGTGCTACCAAGACCAAATGGGACCGAAGAGCCGGAAGTGTATTTTCTTGGGCTATAGTGAAGAGGCGAAGGGTTACCGTCTCTATAACCCTGTTACCAAGAAGGTAAATGTAAGTTGCGATGTGGTCTTCTCAAAACCTCAGAACAGACGCATCAATTGGAGGAGGATGCTTCCTTCCCAGACAACAAGGACAAGGGTATCCATCCAGTACCGCCACCAATAGCAAACCGAACTCCTCCAATGGTGCTTGGGAGGATTCAAGACAAAGAAGATGAAGAAGAGCTTGTAGAACCACAATGGCAATAGCCATTCCTGAAGTGGGTAAAGCAGCTTTTGGATGGCAGAGAACCTCCAGCCATTGAGGAGGAACCATCCAAATACTGCCGGTCCAAGAGATTAGAGGAGCAAAGTAGGGCACAGGAACACTTGGTCAACTATGCTTTGATGATAGAAGTGATCCATGCTATGATAGGTCAATGGAGGCTATGCAGTCGGAGTATGGCTCCATAATGAAGAACAACACTTGGGACCTTATGGATCGACCACCAAAATGCAAGGTAATCGGAACCAAGTGGGTGTACAAGACCAAGTACAATTCCGACGGCACGTTGGATAAGTACAAGGCTGAGCTCATGGCAAAAGAATTTGCACAGGTACATGGTTTTGATTATCAAGATACTTTTTCTCCCATAGCTCGACTAACCACAATTCGCAGTGTTTTAGCTTTAGCTGCCTAGGGAAGTTTGCTCGTGTTTCAGATGGATGTGAAATCCACCTTTCTGAATGGAGATCTCAAGGAGGAGGTATACGTGGAACAACCACCACGTTTTGAGATCCCCAGTTCAGAAGGTAAAGTCTGCAAACTGAAGAAGGCACTTTATGAGCTGAAACAGGCCCCATGAGCATGGTACTAGTGAATTGATGCCTACTTTCTGCAAAATAGGTTCAAGAGGAGCACATCTGATGCAAATTTGTATATCTTCTGAGAAGGAGGTAGGTGTATGATCGTGGTCCTTTATGTGGATGACCTTGTCATAACAGGGAACCATGAAGAGAAGATCTCATAGACAAAGCATTTGCTAAAAAGAGAGTTTGAAATGACAGCAGACCTCAGACTAATGCATTTCTGTTTGAGGATTGAAGTTTGGCAAGAGCCGAAACGATCTTCATTTCACAACTGAAATATGCTGGAGAGATACTGAAGGCATTTGGCATGGCTGAGTGCAAGTCAGTTGGTACCCCTATGGAGGTTGATGCGAAGCTCTCAAATGAGGATTCATCACCACTGATGGATGAAGCGAAGTACAGAAGGCTTGTGGGTAGCTTGATTTAACTGTGCAACACACAGCTGGACATCAGTTTTGCGACTGGTGTACTAAGTAGGTTTTCCAATAAGCCCCAGGGGAACCATTGGAGAGCAGGGATGCAGGTGCTGAAATACATCAAAGGCACACTTGATTATGGCATCACCTATACCAAGGGCAACATCTTGACCGGATTCTATGACTCGGATTGCAGGAGATCAGTGATAGGGTATTGTTTCTCACTTCGATCTGGAGTTGTGTCATGGGTCAGCAAGAAGCAACCCATAGTAGCTCTTTCTTCTACCGAGGCCGAGTACAAATATGCATGCTTTGCTTCTTGCGAGGTAGTGTGGTTGAGGATGATTTTCGGGGACATGGGTGCAGTGCAGAACAAGCCTACACAGTTATCATGTGACAATCAGAGTTGCATGGCTATTGCAAAGAACCCTGTGTTCCACGCTCGCACAAAACACATTGAGATTCAATATCACTTTGTATGCGAGCTCATCATGGATGGAGAGGTTGACTTGGTGTACTATCCGACTGCAGAGAATGCTACAGACATCTTCACAAAGGCTCTTGGAAGAGACTTGCTGGAGAGGCATCTTCATCGACTTGGCATTGAACCGAAAAAGTAAGTTCACTTGTGGGTGGACATTGAGGAGGGGTGTTAGATATCAATGCTCCACTCTCGTGTAACTATGTGAGAACTAGCTAACTCTACTTGTAAGCCCCCCATATGAGGAGAAGGCATTTGAGTAGCTCGGTTATCCGGTAGGTCCTGGTTTGGACACTAGATGGAGGGCATGTGTAGCCTGATGGCTAGACAGCTTCAGATAGAGTTGGCACACTGCCAACTAGGCTACTTGCAAGTGTGGGAAGGCATCCCTTGACTGACCACATTGAGGGTAGATGGATCATTTCCCGAGGCAGCCCACTCTCGGGTTGTGGGGCCCATTTGGAGCCTTAGATGATCCCGGATGGCTCTGGGCAAAACAAAAGCCATAGATTAGTTGCTCTGTTTTGTGCACCGGTTCTATCGTATGGTCAGTGGCCTATTTTGGGACCAACCCCCAGCCGACTGTTTTGGGTAAACTCGGTCGGTCACCCAATTGAGCCCAACTGACTATGACTCGTGGCTATATAAGAGCAAGTTTGTGAAGCCCATTTCTATCACTGGCTATAGCAACCCTGATTCCTTAGCATCCAGCCTCCGTCTTCTACTGTTTCTAGCACGCCATCGAAGCTTCTTTCACAGGAGCACACGGTTGGGAGGCTGCGCCATCTATTGTATCAGTTGTACAGTAATCAAATTTTTGATTCTCCATACTATCTTGTTTTCTCTCTTGCGTACGAGATCCTGTTATCTCTTGAGCACAGACATTGTATTATTTTCTTACATCAAAATCATGTAACTTTTTCATGTGTTATCAAAATTTCAAGTTGTAAAGACCTATTTGAAGCTCATTTAGTGTAGAACACAACCACACTAATTCAACTAATTTTTACTCATGGCATATTGTTAAGTTCATCTCATACTTAAGATTTTGATAGGTATTCTTACTAAAGGAAGTTGGTGCCCTAGGGCTCTATCACGACACTATTGAGGTGTAAGAGTTCTAGACACTCCAAAAGATTGGAAGTGATTTAAAATTTTTTCACCTTAGAAAATTAATAACAGATTCTATGTGGAAACTTTGTGGGGTTTGTAGTTGATTCTCAAAGTTTGAAAGATTTCCAAGTCAAGAAAAACTTGAATGATAAATGCATGTTCATCTTCTTTTTCAAAATGTATGTAGGAGGAAATGTGATGTCCACTTTCATGTGGCATTCAACATTTAAAGGAAGGTGGGTGAGCTAATTGCAAGTCAGCAATCATCTAGAGAATTAGTTTATACTTTTCTATAGAAATAGACAATTGTATTATCAGAAGTCAAACGTCCAAAGCAATTGCAAAATAGATATTAAATGGGGCAAAGGCTCGCCGCACCCACCAAGATCCCGTCAGGGGGGCCACTTCTCGACGCCGGGCCCTAGGGAAAAATATTGAGGATATATCCCTCGTGAATATTGTGAATGATCTAGTTAAAGAGATGAAGTCTACATCTTATCAATCAATGTCAACTTGTACATATTGAGAATAAGCACTCAATAGCCATGCTGTGAAAGTTTGCTTAATTGTATGACATTGAGATACAAATTTCAAAAACTACTATTTACCTCTTCTTGGAAAGGAGATAAGACATAAGTTTAGGGGGATAAGTTTGCAAAAGAATTTCATGAAGCCATCAAATTCACGAATATAGAACATAACATGATTGGCTACCCAAGTAATAATCTAAAATGTGATGAATGAAGCTCCACTACAAGGCATAGGCCCTTGCCTGATGAAAATACCGATGATTTTTACACTTTAAAAAAAAAAAAACAGGCATAAAGGTCGTTATTTACATCATTATAAGCATCGGAAAAGAACGGTCGCTATATAGCAAGGCTAATAAATGTCGCTATATAGGGACATTGGTAAATATCGATATATAGCAACACTGGTGAACGTCGCTATATAGTGACGATTAACAGAACTTAAAACATTAGTGGGGCTAAACAGGGCCACAGCAAGCCCTATTTTGCCCCACTAATGTTTTTTTTTAGTAATTACAAAAAAAAGTTTTTAATTACAAAATTTCCCTTGCGAAAAGGGTGAAACAAAATCGCTTAAATGAACCGATCGAGCAATAGAAGCATATACATGTCGAAGATATACGACATTGTTTGTTAAAAAATGTGATATAAAATTGCTCAAACGAGCCGATATACAAAAGGATATACATGGCGAAGTATATACAAACTACTACTATACTACTACTCATTCGAGTCATCGTCCTCGTCTTACTAGCCTGATCCTTGGCCCTCGTGAGCTGCGCATGATCCCTATCCTCGTGAGTTGTGCTTGATCCCCGGTCCTCGTCACCGCTCGCCTCCGGTGATGGGACGCTCGAGCTTTGACTCTAAGAGTGAAACCATATTAATTGGAAATTAGATTGAAAAGAATAAAACAATTTAAAAAGTGAGATTACAAGTAGGATTAGACTTATACCATGCGAGCAGCCACCTTAGCCCAATCGACCGTCATTCCCATTGCCTCCTACTGAATAAATCACTACTTTGTTCCTATGCGAAATGCCAGTCACATCTCTCCATTTGTAGGATAATGACCTATTGCAGCTTGCTATTCGTCGGACGTGCGACGTGATCCCATGTCTAACGTAGAACGAACACGAAAATATAAAACAAAAAATAAGAGAATACATTGAGAAAGCATATGAGAATACATTGACAAAGCATAAGAGAATACATTGAGAAAGCATATGCTTATGCTTATGCATAAGCATATGAGCATATGCTCATGCATAAGCATAAGCATAGGCATAGGCATAGGCATAGGCATAGGCATATGCTTATGAAAAGAAGAGAAAAAGAGAGGAAAAAAGAAGAGAAAGAAAGGAGAAGGAGAAAGAGAAGGAGAAGGACATGCATAGGTATAGGCATAGGCATAGGCATATGCTTATGAAAAGAAGAGAGAAAGAGAGGAAAAAAGAAGAGAAAGAAAGGAGAAGGATATGCATAGGCATACGCTTATGAAAAGAAGAGAAAAAGAGAGGAAAAAAGAAGAGAAAGAAAGGAGAAGCATATGCATAGGCATATGCTTATGAAAAGAAGAGAAAAAGTGAGGAAAAAAGAAGAGAAGGAAAGGAGAAGGAGGAGAGAGGAAAAGAGGAGGAGACATATACTCATGCATATAAAGTATAAGCATAAGAGAAGGAAGAGGGAAAAAGAGCATAAGCATAACAGAAAAGGAAGAAAAGGATATGCTTATTCTTATGCATGAGCATATGAGCATAAAAGAAAAAGAGAGAAAGCTTAAGCATAGGCAAATACATATGCTTATGCTTATGAAAAGAAGAGAAAAAGTGAGGAAAAAAGAAGAGAAGGAAAGGAGGAGGAGGAGAAGAGAGAAAAAGAGGAGAAGGAGACATATGCTCATGCATAAGTATAAGCATAAGAGAAGGAAGAGGGAAAAAGAGCATAAGCATAACAGAAAAGGAAGGAAAGGATATGCTTATTCTTATGCATGAGCATATGAGCATAAAAGAAAAAGAGAGAAAGCTTAAGCATAGGCAAATACATATGCTTATGAAAAGAGATCGAAAGAGGGGAAAGAGGGGGAGAAAGAGAGAGGAAAAGAGGAGGAGACATATGCTCATGCATAAGCATAAGCATAAGAGAAGGAAGAGGGAAAAAGAGCATAAGCATAAGAGAAAGGAAGGAAAGGATATGCTTATTCTTATGCATGAGCATACGAACATAAAAGAAAAAGAGAGAAAGCTTAAGCATAGGCAAATACATATGCTTATGAAAAGAGATCGAAAGAGGGGAAAGAGGGAGAGAAAGAGGAAAAGAGGAGAAGGAGACATATGCTCATGCATAAGCATAAGCATAAGATAAGGAAGAGGGAAAAATAGCATAAGCTTAAGAGAAAAGGAAGGAAAGGATATGCTTATTCTTATGCATGAGCATATGAGCATAAAATAAAAAGAGAGAAAGCTTAAGCATAGGCAAATACATATGCTCATGAAAAGAGATTGAAAGAGGGGAAAGAGGGGGAGAAAGAGAGAGGAAAAGAGGAAAAGAGGAGAAGGAGAAAGAGGAGACATTCATGCATAAGAGAAAAGGAAAGAAAGGATATGCTTATTCTTATGCATGAGCATATGAGCATAAAAGAAAAAGAGAGAAAGCTTAAGCATAGGCAAATACATATGCTTATGAAAAGAGAAAGCATAAGCATAAGCATAAGAGAAGAAAGAGGGAAAAAGAGCATAAGCATAAGAGAAAAGGAAAGAAAGGATCTGCTTATTCTTATGCATGAGCATATGAGCATAAAAGAAAAAGAGAGAAAGCTTAAGCATCGGCAAATACATATGCTTATGAAAAGACATTGAGAGAGGGGAAAGAGAGGGGGAAAGAGAGACGAAAAAAGATTGAAAGAGGGGATGAAAGAGGGAAAAAAGAAGAGGGATTCTAAGCTTAAACATAAGAGAAGGAAGAGGGGAAAAGAGATTGAAAAAGGGGAAAAAGAAGAGAAGGAAAGGAGGAAGAGGGGAAAAAGAGATTGAAAGAGGGGATAAAGAAGAGGGAAAAGGAAGAGAAGGAAGAGAGGAAGAGAGCGAAAGAAGAGGGAATAGGGGAAGAGAGGGAAAGAGAGGGTTTCTACACCCATCACTGCAGGCCAATGCAAATAACAAAAATAACAAAAGGAAAAAAGAGGAAGGACTTTCTTACCTGGAATAGTCCTGCTCGGTGTTTTGTGGACTGGCCCTAACCCTTGAAAATCAAGCATGAAAACTAGCACATAGCCTTAGCAATACAAGGAGAAACATGCTTCAACACTCACAAAATGAAATCTCACAGAAAACGAACCTACATTGCTTAAAGAGACTCACCTTCTTGAAAAACTTCTTTTCACACAAGCAAAGAGGGAGAAAGGTAGAGAGGGAGCACAAGTGTTAGGAGAGGGGCTGAGTAGTGGTGAGGAGTGGAGAATAGAGAGGTAGAAAGCGAGGTCGTCAAATATAAGATGGGAGGAGAGATTTTTGCTTTTCCCACAATAGAGATGCTAAAGAAAACATCGCGGCATGGGGTTTCGGGTTTAAGCCCATAGCATTGCTATATAGCGACACTGGTCAATTGCTATATAGCAACGCTTATATAAAAGCGTCGCTATATAGCGATGGAAAAGTGTCGCTATATAGTGGCAGAACAGAGCAAAGTGTTGCTATATAGCGATGGTTTAGGGCACTTATTGAGGGAAAAGAGAAAAGAAGCTCATGGGTGACTATTTTTTGGCTTTTAATAGATTTCCTTGCAACTTCATGTTGTTATTTTGGAAGTGTGCAAATGGAAGGGATGAGTGGAAGCTTGTCAGATGATGCACCAACGCCCAGGAGCATAGAGTGGCTTACGGAGAGGTTGTATTGTCATTGCACTCATTGCAAGTGAGAAGTACAACACCAACATCGTATTATCATGTGCCACTTGTGGATGTATGAGGAGGAGCTCGACCATTGGTGTTGCATGTGGTGATGGATCATCGGTAAGTCAATGCTATTTGAGTTCGTGGTTAATATTGGATAACATTATGACACAAAACCTTGAGACAAGATCTTATATTTGCACAAAATCTTGAAATAGGATGAGGAGGGTGACGAGGGTATGCATATACCGTCACAGTTTGAGCAAGACTATAGTCTCCTGGATGATGATGAGGGTATGGTCGACATGATGGATTCTATTTTTAGGGACACTACATCACATGTACACGTGATGTCAGAGTCTGAGGTCAAAATGTGAGAGTTGCAATCAACATAGTTGTACGAGGGTGCTAGGATGTCTAAACTACGTGCTTGTCTCTCAATCTTGAATCTATAAGCAAAGTATGGGTGGTCAGATACAAGTGTCTCGGGATTAATGAGGTTAGGTCCTGCATTAATTTGACTCATTATTTGGATATTGTTTGTTTTGAGAATCATCATTATTCGAAGCCTTTGTATCCCCACTTTTTCTCTCTTTTATCCCCACCCTTTCTCTTTTCACTTTCTCTCTTTTTCTCTCTTATCTCCTCTCTTTTCTTCTTTTTCTCCTCTCTTTTTCTCTCTTATCTCCTCTCTTTTGTCCTTTTTCTCATCTTATCTCCTCTCTTTTTCTCTCTTATCTCCTCTCTTTTGTCCTTTTTCTCCTCTCTTTTCCCCTCTTTTTCCTCCTCTCTTTCCTCCTACGTGAGGCTTCAATAGCCAACTATTGAACAAACAAATACAGACTTTTGTCACTCTAATTCAAAGAATGCAGGAGTCTATAAATGTTTGCTCAATGTCAAGTTGTAAGATTCTAAGCTTGCTCAATATCTTATAGGGATTCTAAGCTATAGGATTAGTGTACCGAATCATCATTATTTGAAGCCTATGTATGTTTGCATTGTGATAGGTTGCTCTAGAAGATGTTGCCTGCACAAATTAATACCATGCCCACATCAAGAGATGAAGCGAAGAAGATGCTAACAACGGTGGGTATGGATTATGATACCATCCATGCTTGCCGTAATGATTGTATTCTCTTTCATCGTGAGCATGGAGATTTGGCTAGTTGTCCGAAGTGTGGGGAACAATGATATAGAGAAGATGCTAACAACGGTGGGTATGGATTATGATACCATCGATGCTTATCATAGTGATTCTATTCTCTTTCATCGTGAGCATGGAGATTTGGCTAGTTGTCCAAAGTGTGGGGAACAACGATATAGAGATGACTTGTAGGGTGAGCAGATACCAGTAAAGGTCTTGAGACACTTTTCCATCATTGCAAGAATACAGCACATGTTCTGAAACAAATCCATAGCGAAATTGATGACATGGCATGCATCTCATCGGTCCACTGATGACACATTGAGGATTCCCATAGATTGTGCAACTTGGAAGCACATAGACAATCAGTGGCCGGACTTTGTGAGGGAGCCACGCAACTTACATCTTGGGCTCGCCATGGATGGAGTGAATCCTTTCGGGTTAGGCTCGACATCTTGGTCGACATGGCCCATAGTCTTCATGAATTATAATATCCCACCATGGCTAACAATAAATAAGGGACACCTCATGCTTGCACTACTTGTGTCAGGGAAGTACAAGGCCAAAAATATGGATGTGTACATGGCACCTTTGATAGAGGAGTTACAGATCTTATGGAGAGGAGTGCGGGTCTTTGATAGTTTTTAGAGCTCCTAGACATACCAATGATATTTTGGTCAGGGGTATCTTGATGTGGACCATGCATGACTACCTAGGATATGGAGAGTGCACAGGTACGTGGTTGTGTCTTTACATGTATAATATAGGATTATGCTTTTATGACTCTCTTTCGTACGCATGTCTTATACTAATACATTCATGTACGCGTGCAAGACTTGTTACAAGTGGGTACCATGCTTGTCCTATTTGTGGACCGGGCTTGAAATTGCTTGCACGATACTCCAAACATATGAGGAAAAATATTTATGAAGGTCATGCTCGATACCTTCTGCTGGACCATCTCGCGCATGGAGGTCAGCTTGATCCACCACCATCATATTTAAAGGCAAGTGACTGGATTCAAGCTTGGAGGGCCAATGGAGAGGGACCTCGTCTTGGTATGAAGAGGCTATCTTTCATGAGCTTCCTTATTGGGATCAGTTACAAATCAATCATCTCTTGGATCCCATGCATATCTTCAAGAATGTGGGGGCTACTATTTGGGCACACTTGGTTGGTTCCAAAGACTCGAGAGGAGTGTGAGAAGACTTGCATGCTATGAATAGGATGTCTTTTTTGTGGCCCCAAGTGCATGCTTCGGGAAAAGTTATCCTCTCGAAAGCAACATGGATCCTCTCTATGAGAGAGGAGGCAGTGGTCAAGGCAGACATTGCCTTTTTTCAAACACCCACAGGGTACATGTGTTGCTTGAAAGGAGCATTTTCAAAGAACAATAAGCTTAGTGGGCTCAAGTCCCATGATTGGCACAAGGTCTTACAGGTATTCTAAGCTATAGGATTAGTTTACCGATAATCGTGATGCATTAGTGTAATTATGATTATGCTATATTGTTGACGTGACTTTTTTGTTGCTTTGATAGTTCATCCTCCCAATCATAATAAAAGGGTGCTTATAAGAAGATGTTAGAAATGCTATATTCAAGATCAGTGGTATTGTGAGGTTTGCTTACTATCAAATCGCATTGATTGCATTTTTTTCAATTTAAGCTGAATAATCTATAGACTGATTATGAATATATCTTACATGGGCATGTGAAATAGGTGGATATCTCAAAAAGAGATCTCCTTATCAAGCATCGAGAAGGCTAGGGTGGAATCCATCAAAGCCATATGCTTGCTTGAGAAGCACTTTCCCTCGAGCATTTATATGACAACTCAAGTGCACTTGCTTGTGCACATAGTTGATGCGGTGGATGTTTTTTCTCAAGCAGTTTATGAAAACTTTGAAGGGATTAGTAAGACAAAGAGCAAGACCAGAAGTAAGCATGGCAGAGGGATGGCTTGTGCAAGAGTCATTAGTATATATCATGGAGTTTCTTCCATCCACGGATCCCGATATGCCGCAAGCTTGGCGTAACAACGATGATGATCGCATCGTTGGCGAGGTTCCCCAAGGAAAAGGGATTCGAAGAAGATGAGCGAAGAGCAAATGGAAAAATTCAATAAGTTTTGTATCCTCAATAACAAGGAGATGTAGAAGTGGATTGAGACATATGAAGCAGCAGCAGAAAGAATAGTTGCAAGGAAGAGATTTAGAGTAATTTACATGCAATCGCAACCATATCCACAGGATCTGGCTCTTCTCCCCATGCACATGTCACTTGATTGGCTACAATTGGCTCTACATAAAGCCGAACGTGATGGAGAGATGATAATCGAGTGTGAGCGAGAGCCATCATTTGGATGTATGATGCATATAAGTTTCTTACCTATTGATGTAATTAAGTATCAAGAATCACCACACTTTATTGAAGAAGATGATCAAGTACTTTTCGGTGAATGTATGATGCTAGAGTACGATGATGATATAGGAGAAGTATAGAGTTAGAGATAGACTTGTTTGGCACGTTAGACTTGGCTCAAGATGAAATCGTTGATGTAAATGCTCTTCATTGATTTTTTTCATCTCAAAGTTAGACATGAATATATGAGCTTCAAAGGCTTGATGTACATGCTCTCATACTTTTATTCTCTCAAAAGATCAAACATGTATGGAAATCAAAAAGAATTTGTCATTGGAAGAAACTATCTTTTAAGGTTAGTATGGGAAAAAATCTCTCTGTAAAATGTCACTATAGAAAATTGTCTCAGTGTCGCTATATAACGACCATTACCAATCTGATAAAAGTCGCTATATAGCGACCCTTAACGAACCTCGCTTCCAATACTGATGATTAGCGCCCTGCGCATGCTAAACATTAGTACTTAAGCATCATAATAGGATTCGTGTGTAGTAGTGCTCTTTCACAACAGTGTGAGTTGTAAGAGTTCCACACATTACAAAAGATTGTGCCCATGAAAAAAAAAACTTTTTAGTGTAAAAACGCTCGGTATTTCCGTCGAAAAAGGGGCTGTGCCTTGTATTGAATTCTAGGGGGATAAGTTTGCATGAAGCCATCAAATTGAAGGATGAAGGGCATAAAACAATTTGATATCCACTTTGATAATCTAAAGTGTAATCAATGAAGCTAATTAACAAACCTATTGAGTTGTAAGAGTTCAATATGTTACCAAATATTGCAAGTTACTTTATATTCTTCTTCACCACCATAAAAAATTAATTATAACATAAAATTGCATGGGGTGGGTAGTTATTCACAACAACACAAAGCAACTATAGATGCACTTGATAGACGTGCAAAATAACAGGCGTGTCTATAGGCATTGCTTGAATAGAGAAATTATGATCGCATCTAACTGCGCGTTTATTTACGCGTGTATTATCACATCTATTAGCGCATTTACACTGAGAAAATTTGGGTCAGTCTATCATTGTCTTTAGTAGCGTGTCTATTTGTACATGTATTAGCACGTCTATTGGTGCATCTACACTAAGAATTAGATGCATATTTAGACGCAAAATAGAGAAATAGAAAGTGAGATTTTGGTGTACATCATTGGTTTCCAAACACTGCCCATGATTACCAAAGCACATAATTTTAACAAAAACATCAATGCTTTTTTGCAAACCCACATATACAAAAATTAAGTGAGGTGAGGAGAATGAGACAATATGTAAAATATTTTTGCCAATATCAATGATGGGCTACGGTTCAATCTCATCCTCAATGAGATCAACCCTTGCCAAACTATCTACTTCAAAATCCAAACAAGTGTTTAGGTCTACAAATACATTCAACCCACTACTACTTGTGCTACTCATGTGCTCATTGAAATCAACATCACCAATGATAGGCTCGTCCTCACGGGTAATGATCTCAATATCGGTATCTCCTATCTCATGATCATCCTCCTCTCTCATATCACAGTCATCATCACCTCCATGGCCATGATCATCCTCCATATGCTCCATATTAGTAAATGTACTATACATCACTTTGGAACATGGCATAATAGGTATGACATGCCACCATCTATTATTATCCACCATTGGTTGATAGACAACCTAATTCAAACACAAATACAATTATGTTATTTTCCTTGCATCAAAGGTATCAAATATTTAAAAGTGAGTATTTTTATGTGTGTATAGTACCTGTTCACATTGCTGCGGTAGTACTAGTGTGTCCTTCTTACTTTGCCAAAACTTTGTGGAGTCAATAGTTACAAAGCCACTTGCATGGCGTTTGATTGTTGCATTAGGGACTCTTTCCACCACGTCCTTAAACCACTTTACATCCAAAACATACACAAAGAATCGTTGAAATTCAAGCTTAATAATATCTTGGATTATGCCACAATAATCATCCATGGCTCCTTTGGCTCCCTCAAAGCTAGCAATGATGCCGCAATCTTGTGTGTTTCTCTTATCATCAATCCGTTGTGTTCAAAAATGCTTGCCCTCACACCATATAGCATTGAACATAGTGCACTACACCAAGACAAAATCGATTAAATAAGCAATCTTAATTATTGAAAGCTCCTAACTTATGCATAACATTCTATATACTGACCTTGCTCATGCATCCCCTAGCATACTCCCATTCTTCCATTGTGATATGCATCCCCTCGTCTTTCTCTGCTTTCTACATTTCTTCAAGTAGCCAATCCACATGAGTATCCTTTGAAAGTGCTCTTGGATACAAAGGGTATGGCACACGAGATCCGTGGTGTGTACAAAAGAGGGCCCTTTCTTCTTGTCTTCTTGCCTTTGCATCCTCATATCTTGTCACCCATCTTTTCATCACATCACTATTAAGCACGCAAAAAAGTTTGATATTATTAATCAACTCCATGTCTATTACTTTGTTGCGTCCTTTTCCTTGAGGCACAATAGAGGTCATCCTTAGGTCTTAATCATCTCTCCATAGTCGTGGGAGAGAGCTATCCACATCAACAAGAAACTAAAAAATATATACAAGTGACTCTTGTAGCAACCAACCCTCAGCCATGCTACCTGCGGGTCTTACATTTTGTCTCACGAAACCCTTCAAGGTCTTCATGAAGCAGTCAAGGAAGAACAACCATCGTGCATGTATAGTACCGCATATAGCAATCTCATCCACCGAATGCACTATGAGATGTAGTTGGCTTGTGAGAATAGAACGTGGAAATGTCTCCTCAACTAAACAAACCACCTCCACTGACATAACTCGAGCATTCTCAAGCGTGGTGGGATCTATTTTCTTTGAGCTCACATACCTAGAAATGAAAAAGTACACGATATTAGCAATATGAAAATCTTGCATGGAGCATTGATACACATCACATTTTGTATCATGCAAAGTACCTCACAAGCTTGCCCATCTTGTAAATACAATCCTTCATGTCCTTCGATGCACTACGAGAAATGCTAGTAGGTAGTATGAACTGAACACACAAGGAATGGTTGATTAGTGGTTGATTAGTTGCTTCTAATTCACTCACAAATTTGAAAGGAAAAAGATATTATGCACATAAAATACTTACTTAGAGCATCTTGTCCCAATCATGAGATTTCAAGCCATATAATTGCTCTACAACTCTTTTCTTGCTCTTTGTAAAGGCCCCCTTCAAACACCTCATGCATCCAATGGGAGTACGAATTGTAGTAATAGCATGCTTCACCGCCACCATCTCTAGCTTTGATAACCTCCACGGTGCATGAGGTAAAAAAACACGGCCATTTGGTCTCTCTTGTGGCCAACCTTCACACATCCTCCGTGTGGTACGTAGATCCTCCCTTATGCCTACGGAATCTCGTGTCCCATTCAAATGTTCCCAAATGGTAGATGCCACATTCTTGAAGATATGCATGGGATCAAGCAAGTGATTGATCTTGTATCATTTACCATATTGGTGGGACCAATATGGTAAATGATAAAAGATAGAGTATCTAAACAAAAGCTCGTGTTAGTGGGTAATCTTTATTTCTAGCGAATATAGCACACAATAGTTACAAACCCTTACCGACTCATGCCAACTGGTGGAGGAGTCATGGAACTGTCCCAAATTCTCATCCAATCTCCCGCAGTGAGTGATTATGGGAGGACTTCATTACAAGGGGCATTATATATTCTAGGATGATCAGGTGGGAGAAATCAATGGTGATTCTCATAGATGACCTTATTCAATGCATCTGCCTGTGAGGCAACAAGCAAAGGACCACAAACAGGACATGCGTGGTAACCCGATGTAGTGAGACCTAAACAATAGATGCAATGAAGAGTTGAAGGTGGGTTTAGGGTGCCCCATCCTTTGCCTACTCATAATTAGATGTGCAATGCTTACCTGAACACTCGCCATAGCCTGGGAAGTCATGCATCGTCCACATCAAGACTGCTTTTTGCAGTTGAAGTCTCACCAATATCACTGGCCATACACTGTAAGAGGTGCTTTTGAGACAAATGGGTTCACACCATCCATACCCAATCCAAGTCTCAAGCTCCTAGGTTCTTCCTTGAAGCTTGGCCATGTGTCTTCAATATGCTTCCACGCAGGAGTGTCTGCGGGAGTTCTCCACTTGCCATCGGTTGATCAATGGGAGAAATGCCATGACATGAGCTCTACAATGGATTTTCACTTGAACATATGTTGGATGCGAGGGATTATGGAAAAATGTCGCAGAACCTTATGAGGCACATCCAAAGTTTTGAGATCTGCTCTATATCTTGCCTCTCCGCAAGTAGGACACTCTCTTGCATCCTTATGTAGTCCACGAAACAAAACGCAATCGTTGACGCATGCATGGATGTGCTTGTAATCTAATCCTCCAAGAGAGGTCACATGTTGCCTTGCCATATCTCTTGAGGTCAGTAATTTATTCTCCCTTGGAAGCGTTTTACACAATAGCCTGCACGTGAAGACCATAAATGAGGAAAAGCATTTGAGTAATTGACCCACTAGCATAATTCACCATGTTTGCAAAAGGGACTATAAAGCTTACTTGAGTAATACATTCAAACTTGCATTGCTCGATCCATAGATGGTCTGCAAGTTTAGTAACTCAAGGGAGGCACGCAGAACAGAGAATGTACACCTCTCAAACAGTGGAGTCGATGTTGTGATAAAAAGATCGTCCTACTCCATGCTATCATCCCTCCCTTTGGATTGATGGACATATAAATCCCACACCATATCATCAAACACCTCCTCCTCCACCACTTCATGAAGTAATGGCGGAGGGCTACTATCACCATCACTCCATGCATCCGTAACGGTCTCTCCTGAAGATCCCACCTCATATCGCCGACGCTTCACCTCCTCCCGACATGCATAGGGCAACATATGCAGGTGTGGCACTGCATCATGTATCAACTTAAAACAGGATCATAACTCAAACATATGAACACCCATAGGTATCTCAATCAACCTTAACTCTTTAACACTTACCATGTTTACGATCGCATCCCATTCTCCATACTTTGAGATGTGATTGAGTGTAATCTTGCATGCACGATACATGTTTCCTTGACATCGATCACACATACATTTGATTTTTTACTCCAACCACATTTTGCGATGGTGGATATGGAGGGATTCATCCTCATTAGAGCTACTTGTTGAAGATGAAGACATTCTACAAATAAACAACCCAAAAAATTTGCTCTGGTATCAAATATTTAATCTTAAAACTCTGTGGCACATCTAATACCGTGTTTGTCTGTTCTGTGGTGCACATCTATAAACGCATCTAAACCATGTTGTAGATGTGTAATTAAATGTGCATTTAGATGCGTATATAGACGTGCAATTAGACACACCTATAGATGCACTTATAGACGCGATTTTCAAACCTACTTTTAGCGCACTTGCTCTTCTTCACATACTTTTAGCGTAGCGTGGTCTGCTTTGCTATTAATAGACACAGTTTCGAGCATCCATACTTATCTCCAAGCACCCACACTTATCTCTGGACATGCTTACACAACCATCTCCAAGCACACAAGAGAAGAGGGTGAACAAGGAAGAGAAGAAAGAGCAGCAAAGGGTGAACAAGGAAGAGAAGAAAGAGAAGAAGCTTTGAAGAAGGACAAGAAGCTTTCATACCTCTATCCAAGGTAAGTCTCTTTACGGTTGATCTTCTTTGAAAGTTGCTCTCTTTGGATTCGTCCTTTGTTGTATCCAAAAAAACGAATGTTTTTGGTACTAGTGTTGTGCTTTTGTGTCGGGCACACGTCCTTTTCAAGTTTTTACAATAGTCCATCTGTCGAAGTGCGTCTATAGATGCATTTGAGAGCACGTCTAAGAGCACGTCTATAGACACGTCTACTCTATTTTTGGAAACAAATAGCCGCGTCTATAGATGCACTATGATACGTGAAGATAGACACGTTGTCATGGGGATCTTGGAAGGGTGCCAATGGAGCCTCCTACTCCAAGCTACTCCTTGTGGGAGCTATGCAAGTATGAACAGTCCATAGGTGTCACTCAAATGGCTCCCAGAGTTATTGCAAGTGTGAATCCACATGAGAAGAAGGGGCATAACGGAGGGGATAAGGGAGAGGAGAAGGAAGAGGGAATGGGAAGCAAGAGGTAAGAGAAGGGGAATGGTAATGAGTGGCATTCACAAAGGGAAAGAAGCAAGAACACAAAACACAACTCTTGGAGAAAGAGAGAGCTTCTATTTCTCAAAACTTGCATCCAATGACTGAAGACCAAAGTCAAACTTTTGGCCTTTTATACATGTCACTTTTTGAAGGGATGGCCAACCCTATGCTCTCATTGTCTTCTTCCTTTTCCCTTTCCACTTCCTCTCTTTGATTGGAAAAAGGGATTGCACTCTATATTTTCCTCTCTTTTTTCTTCTCCCTTTTATCCTCTCTTTCCTTCTCTTTTCGTCTCTCTTTTTCTCTCTTATCTCCTCTCTTTTTCTCTCTTTTTTTCTCCTCTCTTTTCCTCTATTTTCTTCTCTTTGCTTCTCTCTTTTATCCTCTCTTTCCTTCTCTTTTTGTGGGAAATTTTTTTCTCTCTTATCTCCTCTCTTTTTCTCTCTTTTTTCTCCTCTCTTTTCCTCTCTTTTCCTCTCCTTTCTCCTCTCTTTTATCCCCACTTTTTCTCTCTTTTTCTCCTCTTTTCTCCTCTCCTTTCTCCTCTCTTTTATCGCCACTTTTCCTCTCTTTTCTACTCTCTTTCCATCTCTCTTTTTCTCTCTTTTTCTCTTCTCAGCTCATCAGTAATCTTCTTTTTTTCTTTTTTCTAGTTCATCATGTGGCCAGGAAGCTCTTTAGGCTCACCTGATCTTCGGGAGACCATCTTTCGGGAGTTTTTTAACCTTTTGGGACACCCTCTTAGACCTAGGGAGTTATACGGCTATATGACGGGTACTCTAAACACCCCCCAGGAGTCGGCACTACAGAATCCAAACCACCCCAACCCCACACTAGCTGAGATTACCCCAACGGAGTCAACACAGCCCAGCCAGCTACACAGTCGAGCCCCTTCCCCCATGCTGTCAGGAGGCCCTTCTGCCTCGCAGAGCTATCAGCGTACTCCCATGCAGTCGAGACTCGGTTCTCCAGCTTCGAGTGGTCAACCTAGTCTCGTGCAGTCAAGAGTCTCTTCTCTAGTTACGGGTGGCCAGCGTACTAGATCAACATGGCACAGTAGTAGGGAGAGTGGTGGGGGATGCATGGCAGAGTGCTTTGGGAGGGGTGGTGATGGGGACGAGGATGATTCATCTTTCATGTGGCATTCAACATTTAAGGAAGGTGGGTGAGCTTATTGCAAGTCAACAATCATTTGGAGTCTCACTTATACTTTTCTATAGAAATAGACAATTGTATTATTAGAAGTCAAACGTCCAAAGCAATTGCAAAATAGATATTAAATGGATATATCCCTCGTGAATATTGTGTATGATCGTCAAAGAGATGAAGTCTACATCTTATCAAAATCAATTTCAACTTGTACATATTGAGAATAAGCACTCAATAGCCATGCTTTAAAAGTTTGCTCAATCGTATGACACTAAGATACAAAATTCAAAAAATACTATTTACCTCTTCTTGGAAAGGAGATAAGACATAAGTTTAGGGAGATAAGTTTGCAAAAAAATTTCATGAAGCCATCAAATTCAAGAATATAGAACATAACACGATGGGCTACCCATGTAATAATCTAAAATGTGATGAATGAAAAGCTCTTTCACAACAGTGTGAGTTGTAAGAGTTCCACACATTACAAAAGATTGCAAGTGATTTTTTATCTCAAGAAAATAATAACCCTTCATATTTAAGAAAAACTTGAATGGTAAATGCATGTTCTTCTTCTTTCTCAAAATGTATGTAAGAGGGAGTCTGGACACGTATGTAAGAGGAAATCTGGACTTGCATTGGGTGGAAGCTGATTGCAAGTCAATAATCATACAGATAGTAGAAATAGACAATTGCATTATGCATGCAACAAAAGCAAACTTGGTAGCATGGATGATTTTTTCATGTTAGTTTAGTTAAGAAGCAAAACTTTAATATTGGTGTCAAAAGTTTGTATGCCTTAATAAAAATAAACATTTGAAATATTCGCTTGGATTTGAAACTTTTATGAGAAATATTTTAAAGTTTCACTAGGATTTACATCTTTACTTTAAAATTCAAAGGGAAATATATAAAATTCTACCATGTTCTATCAGTATTGTGAAACTAAAAAAACTAGCTTGATAAACATTTGCCAGGATTTTATATTAATATATAAGTATAGCTTTGATAAAAACATCCACGCTTGGTAGCGAAATTTAAATATTATAATTTATTTTCAATTATACTTGCATTTATGAGTATGCTTTGAAATTGCACCTTTGGAGAATGGGGACAGTGACTTAACATCTATATATTGTTTCCTTTGCATAATTACGAATAATGGAAGTATAAAGAAGCCATTTAACTACATCAAGCCATCTTGGACGGTGTGACTCGAAGAACTGGCCAGCATGATTCTGAATCGGAGTTGCTTGGCAAAGATGGGGGAAGAATCTTGTGGGGGGGAAGCGTGCAGGGGAAGGAAGACAAAAGGCAGGTTGGATTGACATGTGGGTGGGGAGAAATTGTCAAGGCCAAGGGAGGCAAAGAGGAGGAAGTGCTTCAAGGAAGGGGGTGGCTATGACGCGCACCACAAGAACTTTCATGTTTGCATCTCCATGGAACCTTCACGTGAAAACGATGTCAAGGCCCGAGATGAGAGATTTTGGAGGAAGAGGGGCCCTATGACTTTGAAGTCATATTATATTCTGAAGCTAGAATCAGAAATCGACAAGGGAGTTGTAATCAAGCTTGAAGAAATTTGAGAAGGACAGCGCGGATTGCGATCAAGCGCAGCAATTCGTGTGTGTGCAACTAATGCGCAGCAATTCGGAGGAAGCATCCAGAGCGAGCGCAGCAAATTTGGCGTGGACTTTGAAGCAAAGAGAGGGGGACTTTGAAGCAAAGAGAGGGGCATCGGATTTGTGGTGAAATTGTCGGGGGAGTGGACGGCAAGTCGAGTTTGAGGCCCAAATCAAGCAAGAAAAAGATGAACTTCCGACGTGTGAGAATGTCTGCTTCAAAATCTCACGATGTCAAGGCCCGAGATGAGAGATTTTGGAGGAAGAGCTGTTTGCTTAAGTCTTTGAACCAGCTGTTTCCTTTTACTTTCCATGCGACCTTTACGTGAGTCTAAACGATCTGTTGCCGACTATTTCTTTGAACCAGCTGTTTCCTTTTACTATTTCTCCGTCGCCATTTCTCGTCATGAAACCCCTCCCCATATCCATAAAATGTCCCCGCCCTTTCGATTTCTAATCATTTCTGCTTCATGGCCTCCTATGCACCGTATAATACTCATATTGCCCACCATACTGCCTCGTCCTCTAATTCGCTTCATACACTCATCGTCTTGCTTCACTCCCCTCTCCGCTTCTCCTACACTAATTGCAGCTTCTCCAACTTTTGTGTTGCCTTAATCTCCCGTCGCTATACCTAGCTCTATCCTTCTTCACTCACCTTCTGCACCTGATCTCCCGACACATCGCACGGCTCATAATCTGCTGGGCGTCTCAATAGCATGGGCTTCCACCCGCTTGTAGCTGCCTCGATACTCCTCGCTAGTTTGTTGGGCTTGGCTTTCCTACCCCAACGTGCGACAAGTGATCAAAGTTTGCCATCAGGCTGTACTCCTCACAACGCTTCCCCAGAACTAGATTTTTTCGTGGACGCGCTTCCCATTCCCCCTAGCATCAACGTGAGTGCAGGCATCCCCGTCACTCTTGGCGCTTACAAGATAACTCAGGTAATTACATGGATGTCCCTCAATGAAACACATATTGTCAGAAGAATCCGAAAAAGACACTAGCACATGTTGTGAATTATATTGCTATGTCATGAGTAAAGGATCTATCTCTTGCGACAGTTATCTGACAAAATTCTCTCGTAATTTGTTTTGCAGAAGCTACACAGAGACCTCCCTGACACCACCCTATATGGCTATGGGACAAGTCGTTCTACTGCCACGTATCCAGGGCCAACTCTGGAGGCTATTCAGGGTATTGAGGCCTCTGTCCGATGGGAGAATCATATCACGGATCAAAACCATATGCTTGCAGTAGACAAGACACTGCACTGGGCAAATCCACGCCACGGAGGTGTCCCTATTGTGACACACTTACACGGAGGGGAGGTTGATAGCTCGTCCGATGGCCACCCAGATGCCTGGTTCACTAGGCATGGAGAAACCGGCCTAACATATAAGACTCAAAACTACACTTACGCGAATACTCAGGAGCCTATGATGCTATGGTACCACGACCATGTGGTTGGTATTACACGATTGAATGTTTTCGCTGGTCTTTTGGGTATCTACTTTGTCAGATCTCATGCTCAAAAGCATAAGCTACTCCTTCCTGAAGGAGCCTACGAGATCCCTCTCGTCATCCAGGACAAGCAATTTGATCTTAATGGTACGCTTGAGTTTCCAACGGCCGGCGATGATACTGCCATTCATCCAAGCTGGTGTCCCGAATTTTTTGGAGACGCCATCCTCGTCAATGGCAAACTGTGGCCATATTTGAGTGTAGAACCTCGACTTTACCGCTTCCGGATCCTCAATGGCGCCAATGCTCGCTTCTTCACTCTCTCTTTAAGTCATAAACATATGTCCTTTGTGCAAATAGGAACAGATGGGGGCTTCCTCCCCAAACCCAGAGAGCTTACCGAAATCACTTTTGCACCAGCTGAGAGATTAGACGTCCTCATCGACTTCTCCAGTCTCAAACCTGGGGCTGAGGTTGTTCTGAAAAATTCAGCGCCTGCTCCATTTCCATTTGGTTTCTCTGTATTCGACAATAACAATCGAACGAAAGTGGTGATGAAATTTGTAGTGGTGGGCAGCAGAATTGAAAAGTCTCCTATCGCTGCTATACCCAAATCTCTCCCTGGACGCCTCCAGAAAATAAGCCACCGAGACGCACTTATCCGCAACCTCACCCTGCTGCAGATTAATGATCGGAACAACAGCACGATTCAGACTTTGTTAGGAAACCGGTCTTGGGTGGATCCCGCTACGGAGACGCCGAAGGAAAGGTCTGTAGAGGTATGGAGGATAATCAATCTTACTAACAGGTCTCACGCAATCCATGTTCATCTCATTTCGTTTCGGGTACTCGACCAGCAAGACGTCGACGCTACGAGGTACCAATCTGACGACTGCTCCTTAGACGTGGCCTATCCCAATACAAGGCGCTGCTACACAGGGCCGAGGACGAAGCCAGACACAAATCAACTTGGCTGGAAGGATACTGTTGCGGTCTCGCCTTTAAAAGTTACTAGGCTACTACTGCGGTTCACCAAGAGAGACGGAAAGTCTTTCTCCTTCGATGCAACAGCAGAGCCTGGGTATCTATGGCATCTTTCTCCTTCGATGCAACAGCAGAGCCTGGGTATCTATGGCATTGCCATATGATAGATCACGAAGACAACGACATGATGCGCCCGATGAAGGTTCTGAAGCCGTGAAGCTTGAGCTTGCTGTGTGAGGTTCCATATGAATGAGGAAACGCATATTCAAGAACTGCTTTCAACTCTGTAGCAATGCACAGAGATATCCCGACAAAATCTTACCATTTTGTCGAACTAGGTTAATCCAATTCATCCCAAAACATTGTGAAGTTACCCATTATTTCTACAAAGAGTGTAACATATCTAATTCAGGTATGTAACATTGGTACCTGTTTTAGGATTCATTAAAATTATAACTTTTTCAAAAAATGATCATATTTTGCGGAGTAAATTTTTCAAAACTTTTAAAATCCTATCAATTTTGGTACATAATGCTGGCAAATTATGAAGGACCTCGACTACAGAGAACTGTCAATGTATTTAGAAAAATGAAAAAGTCTGTAATTTTTTTCCTTCCTTTGACCTTTTATTTTCAATAGAAAAACTACATGATACAACTTTCAATACTGCGTGTAGTAACATAACCTTATCAAAATTCTTAAGTTAAACTTTATAGTATGACATAAAGTACTGAAAGAGTAAAAAAATATCATCAAATTAATGGGAAAAAGTAAATGCCTCCTTCTTCAAAACATTCAACGCATATGGATTCTCAAATGTCTTAACAACACTTGTCTATTGAAACAATTCAAAATCACAAAGTTGTCAATATAATTCCATAATTGGAGTCTACTCAATTCTCCCATATGTGTCATCTATATCATCTTCATAACCATCCCCAATAACAAATTAATGGGAACAACTAAATGTTCAAAACATTCAAAGCATAAGGATTCTAATATGTCTTAAGAACACTTGACTATTGAAACCATTCAAATACAAAAAATTGGCAATACAATTCCATAACTAGAGTCTACTCAATTCTCCCATATGTGTCATCTACCTCATCTTCATCACCCTCCCGAGTCTGGGTATCTTGTATGGGTTTCTCAATCACTTTCTCTTTCACACCTCCTCCTATGTGTCAGCTAGCTTGCTTGCCTCTGTAAAACCGGGTTTCAATATCTCAAGAGGTTGGGGTTCCCGTGACAAGGCTACCACCGAATCTGCATCGAACTTCCCACCTTTCAAACCAAGCTCTTGATGCTCATCAAGCAAGTGATGAATAGCAGTCACTCTCTTCTTTATGTAATCACATTGAATAGGATCTTTTTCAACTGCAATTACATTTTGACCCTTTTTTAAGACACATGTTGTGACTGTGCCTGAACCAGCAAATAGATTAAGTACCCACTCCTGCTCATTTGAAAATAGATCTATGAGCTGATTAATTAGAAGTTGTGGTTTTTGATAAGGATTTACTATCTCCCCATTCTTATCCATGGTCACATGCCTGAGCTTCTTTGTCACAGCTGGAATAATGAAATGATCAGGAGTAAATGGAGCAGATGAGGGAAAATTGATGTGACCAATATTTTTTTTCCATCCACAGACCAATACCCAACTGAAATGTTTTCAGCTCATTTGTCTCACATTGGGTTTCATCCTATGACATGCAATAAAAATAAGTTTTAAATTTATCAAAAGAAAACATAATTATAATGATAATAATTGACCCAAAAAAATCTTTGCATTTCATTGCTGCACTCACCAATAAAGGTGGTCATGTGCAGCACATTTATCATAGATGACACTCATCACTGCCCCAGACTGCAAGTCTGAATGAAAAATTATGACACGCCAAAGTGTTGCCGACGTAATTGACATGAACTGGTCAAGAAGACTAATTAGTTCCTTTACTTTGTAAGGGACCTCATCAAAGGTGGATCCGGGAAAAATCCGTATGGTATGTCTGCAATGACCAACATGTACTCATTCTTTGGAACTATCCTCGATAATTCATTGCAATCTCCGTTGAGCACACGATAAAAGTTTGGCGGATGGTTTTCCCCCCTGTCAAACTCTAACATGTCATCACTAAGAGTGATAGATTGTTGTCGAGCACAACAACACAAAGAGACTATAGATGTGCTTGATAGACGCGCAAAATAGCGAGCGCATATATAAGCGTTGTTTGAATAGAGAAATTACGAGCGCATCTAATAGTGCATCTAACAGGTCAATTATTTGCGTGTGTATTGACACGTCTATTAGCGCATCTACACTAAGAAAATACGGGCCCGTCTAATACTGCGTTTGTTAGAGCATCTATTTGCACGTGTATTAGCGCGTCTACACTAAGAATTAGACACGTATTTAGACGTGTATTTAGACACAAAATAGAGAATATAGAAAGTGAGACTTTGGTGTACATCACTGCTTTCCAAACATTGCCCATGATTACCAAAGCACATAATTTTAACAAAAATATCAATGCTTTTTTGCAAGCCCACATATACAAGAATTAAATGAGGTGAGGAGAATGAGACAATATGTAAAATAGTTTTACCAATATCAATGATGGGCTATGGTTCAATCTCATCCTCAATGAGATCAACCCTTTCCAAACTATCTACTTTAAAATCCAAACAAGTGTTTAGATCTACAAATACATTCAACCCACTACTACTTGTGCTACTCATGTGCTCATTGAAATCAGCATCACCAATGGTAGGCTCGTCTTCATGAGTAATGGCCTCAATATCTGTATCTCCTATCTCATGATCATCCTCCTCTCTCATATCACGATCATCATCACCTCCATGGCCATGATCATCCTCCATATGCTCCATATTAGTAAATGTACTATACATCACTTTGGAACGTGGCATAATAGGTATGACATGCCACCATCTATTATTATCCACCATTGGTTGATAGACAACCAAATTCAAACACAAATACAATCATGTTATTTTCCTTGCATTGAAGATATCAAATATTTAAAAGCGAGTATTTTTATATGTGTGCACAGTACCTATTCACATTGTTGCGGTAGTTCTAGTGTGTCCTTCCTACTTTGCCAAAACTTTGTGGAGTGAATAGTTACAAAGCCACTTGCATGGCATTTGATTTTTGCATTAGCCTCTTTCCACCACGTCCTTAAACCACTTTACATCCAAAACATACACAAAGAAGCGTCGAAAGTCAAGCTTAATAATATCTTGGATTATGCCACAATAATCATCCATGGCTCCATTGGCTCCCTCAAAGCTAGCAATGATGCCAAAATCTTGTGTGTTTCTCTCTCAGGGGGGTCACTATGTATAAACCCTTTATATCACGTGCGTTCAAGGCATATTTCTGAAATCCCTTATCTGTAAATTTTTTATTAATAAAATGTACCCTTTTTCTATACAAATCTGTAAATTTTTTTGAAAATTGTTTTAAATACTCCCTTATGTAAATTAACTTTTGTTAAATTTAGATATTAAAAACATCCTTCTGTTGAACTCACGTGATAGGGTTACATATAATGAGTGACCCCCCCGAGGTTTCTCTTATCATCAATCCGTTGTGTTCGAAAATGCTTGCCCTCACACCATATAGCATTGAACATAGTGCACTACACCAAGAAAAAATCAATTAAATAATAAATCTAAATTATTGAAAGCTCCTAACTTATGCATAACATTCTATATACCGACCTTGCTCATGCATCCCCTAGCATACTCCCATTCTTCCATTGTGATATGCAAAAAGATATTATGCACATAAAATACTTACTTGGAGCATCTTGTGCCAATCATGAGATTTCAAGCCATATAATTTCTCTGCACCTCTTTTCTTGCTCTTTGTAAAGGCCCCCTTCAAAGACCTCATGCATCCAGTGGGAGTACGAATTGTAGTAATAGTGCACTTCACCGCCGCCATCTCTAGCTTTGATAACCTCCGTGGTGCACGAGGTAAAAAAACATGCCCATTTGGTCTCTCTTGTGGCCAAGCTTCATGCATCCTCCGTGTGGTACGTAGATCCTCCCTTATGCCTACGGAATCTCTTGTCCCATTCAAATGCTCCCAAATGGTAGATGCCACATTCTTGAAGATATGCATGGGATCAAGCAGGTGATTGATCTTGAGGTGGGAGAGGTGGGACCAATATGCTAAACGATAAAAGATGGAGTATGTTAGCGGGCAATATTTATTTCCAACCAATATAGCACACAATAGTTACAAACCCTTACCGGCTCATGCCAAGTGGTGGAGTCGTCGTAGAACCATCCCAAATTCTCATCCAATCTCCCGCAGTGAGTGATTGTGGGAGGACTTCATTCCAAGGGGCAACATATCTAGGATGATCAAGTGGGAGAAATCGATGGTGATTCTCATAGATGACCTTATTCAATGCATCTGTGCCTATGAGGCAACTAGCAAAGGACCACAAATAGGACATGCATGGCAACTTGATGTAGTGAAACCTGAACAATAGACACAATTAAGAGTTAAAGGTGGGTTCAAGGTGCCACATCAGTTGCCTACTCATAATTAAAAGTGCAATGCTTACCTAAACACTCGCCATAGCCTGGGAAGTCATGCATCGTCCACATCAAGACTACTTTGTAGTTGAAGTCTCATGAGAGGGAGGCCTTCTCACATCATGCACCTGGATACCTCTCCAAAGTATCTCTAGCTCATCAATCAAAGGCTCCAAATAAACATCAGGATTTTTGACTTTATGTTTCCCTGGAATTAGAAGGGACAACATAACATGTCCTTTCTTAAAAGCCATAGAGGGTGGAAGATTATAATTCACCAACATCACTAGCCATACACTGTAAGAGGTGCTTTTGAGACCAAATGGGTTCACACCATCCATACCCAATCCAAGTCTCAAGCTCCTAGGTTCTTCCTTGAAGCTTGGCCATGTGTCTTCAATATTCTTCCACGTAGGAGTGTCTGTGGGAGTTCTCCGCTTACCATCGGTTGAGAGCAATGCCATGACATGAGCTCTGCAATGGATTTACACTTGAACATATGTTGGATGCGAGGGATTATGGGAAAGTGTTGCAGAACCTTACGAGGCACGTCCAATGTTTTGAGATATGCTCTATATCTTGCCTCTCCACAAGTAGGATATAGTCCATGAAACAAAACGCAATCGTTGACGCATGCATGGATGCGCTTGTAATCTAATCCTCCAAGAGAGGTCACATGTTGCCTTGCCATATCTCTTGAGGTCGGTAATTTATTCTCCCTTGGAAGCATTTTACACAATAGCCTGCACGTGAAGACCATAAATGAGGAAAAGCATTCGAGTAATTGACCCACTAGCATAATTCACCATGTTTGCAAAATAGACTTTAAAGCTTACTTGAGTAATGCATTAAAACTTACATTGCTCCATCCATAGATTGTTTGCAAGTTAAGTAACTCAATGGAGGCACATAGAATAGAGAATGTGCACCCCTCAAACAGTGGAGTCGATGCTGCGGTAAAAAGATTGTCCTACTCCATGCTATCATCCCTCCCTTCGGATTGATGGACATATAAATCCTGCACCATATCATCAAACACCTCCTCCTCCATGGCTTCATGAGGTAATGGTGGAGGGCTATTATCACCATCACTCCATGCATCCGTAACAGTCCCTCCTAAAGATCTGACCTCATATCGCTGATGCTTCGCCGCCTCACGACGAGCATAGGGCAACATATGCGGGTGTGGCACTAGATCTTGTATCAAATTAAAACGGGATCATAACTCAAACATATGAACACCCATAGGTATCTGAATCAACCTTAACTCTTTAACACTTAACATGTTTCTGGTTGCATCCCATTCTCCATACTTTGAGATGTGATTGAGTGTAATCCTGTGTGCATGATACATGTTTCCTCGACATCGATCACACATACATTTGATTTTTTGCTCCAACCACATTTCACGATGGTGGATACGGAGGGATTCATCCTCACTAGAGCTACTTGTTGAAGATGCAGACATCCTACAAACAAACAACCCAAAAAATTTTGCTTTTCTTCAAATATTTAATCTTAAATCTATGTGGCGCGTCTAAAGGTGCGTCTAAAACTGCATCTATCTATTATGTGGTGCATGTTTATAGACACATCTAAAACCGCGTCTGCTCTGTGTATTTAGACGCACAATTACACGCCTATTTAGATGCATGTATCATTAGATGCACTTATAAATGCAGTTTTCAAATCTACTTTAGCACGCTTGCTTTGCTTTTCTTCACATAAGCTTCGTGTGGCTTGCCTGCTTTACTATTAATAGATCCATAGTCCAACACTTAGGACGAAGGCACCCGCACTTACTTCTAGGCTTACACAATCATCTCCAAGCACACAGGAGAAGAGGGTGAACAAGGAAGAGAAGCAACTTTGAAGAAGGACAAAAAGGCTTACATACCTCTATCCAAGGTAAGTCTCTTTATGGTTGATCTTCTTTGAAAGTTGCTCTCTTTAGATTTGTCCTTTGTTGTATCCAAGAAACGAATGATTTTGGTATCAGTGTTACGCTTTGTGTCGGGCCATGTCCTTTTCGACTTTTTAGAATAGTCCATCTGTCAGAGCGCGTCTATGGATGCATCTCAGAGCGCGTCTAAAATTGTGTCTATAGGTGCGTCTATAGATGCATCTACTCTGTTTTCAGAAATAGATAGCCGCGTCTATAGACACACTGTTATATGCAAAAATAGACACATTTGTTAGATGCATCGATAGATGTGCTCCGATAGTTTTAGACCCTTCCCTTCCCTTCCCTTCCCTTCCCTTCCCTTCTCTTCCCTTCCCTTCCCTTCTCTTCTCTTCCCTTCCCTTTCCTTTCCTTTCTCTTTCCTCTTCCCTTTCCCTTTCCCTTTCCACTTCCACTTCTTTTTCTCTTCTCAGCTCATCAGTAATCTTCTTTTTTTCTTTTTTCCAATTCATCATGTGGCCAGGAAGCTCTTCAGGCTCACCTAATCTTCGGGAGACCATCTTTCGGGAGTTATATAACCATTTAGGGTACCCTCCTAGTCCTGGGGAGTTATACGGCTATATGACGGGTACTCTAAGCACCCCCCAGGAGTTGGCACTACAGACTCCAAACCATCCCAACCCCACACTAGTTGAGATTACCCCAGTGGAGTCAACACAACCCAGCCAGCTACATAGCTCAGCCCCTTCGCCATGTCGTCTTATGCCCCTTCCCCCATGCCGTCTTATGCCCCTTCCCCTATGCCATCAGGAGGTCCTGTCTTGCAGATCCGTCGGCGTACTCTTGGGCAGTCGAGACTCGGTTCTCCAGCTACGAGTGGTCCACGTAGTCCCGTGTAGTCTCCAGCTATGAGTGGCCAGCGTACTAGCTCGGCACGACACGGTATCAGGCATAGTAGCAGGGAGAGCGGTGGGGGATGCATGGCACAGTGCTTTGGAAGGGCTGGTGGTGGGGACGAGGATGATTCAGATGATTTAGATGTGCCTCTGAGTGATGGTACGATCTTCTATGACATCACTCAGACAGAAGGCATCTTGATGGATGCACGGGGGAAGGACATCATGGCCTCTGTAATTGCTAACAATTACTGAGAGTGCTTTATCCACTACAAAGACCAGCCAAAGAGGTTGGCTGATGAGACCCTCGCTGTTGTTCGCTCTAGGTATCCTAACCCCCCCAATCTTTAGTTCACAGATAAATGGACCAAGTCAAAGATTGTTACGATACTTAGCAATAAAAGATCTTCGCTTAAGAGGCAGGCACTAGCAGAGCTTGCTAGGCTCAAGAAGTTCAACCACCAAGGGGCCCACCCCACACCGCTCACAAGCATGAGTGGAAGAAAGCAATGAAATCAGTGAGGGAGGAATCCAGTATGCAGCACGTGGAGCATGAAGGATCCAAATGGAGCAATATAGAAGCGTGCATTTTGGAGCAGGGGGTGTTGAATCATGGGAGGCCTAATTTGTACGTATCAATCTCAAATTATATTGTTTATGTAGTTTATTAGGAGGTGGTTTCTTTGTACTAACCCCTCCGCAAATTGTATCATCTTGCAACTTGATATCGTGGGCAGGTACCCTACCACTGTCGAGATAGCCTACCACCACCACCATCACAGAAGAGATACATGGAGGCACTTTTATAATGACGGGTTGATTATTGAGGAGTAGTATATCCGGGCTACTAGAGCGTCCCCCGAGGTATTTGAAAAAAGTAATTAAATAATGTCAATATTATAAGTAAAGATTTGATTTTTCATACATTGATATATGTTGTCCCTTGTTTACAGGCCCCTGCACAAGAAGAAGAGGAAGAAGATGAGGAAGGAGGCAGAGAAGGGAGCGCAGAAGGGAGCATAGAAGGGAGCGAGGATGTGAAGAACTTAGATCAGTCATAGAAGTAGTGCTAGCTACTATTTTTTGTACTTAAAGCCACTGGCTTGGCTTCGTGCCTCTTGTATATACACTCCTCTTATTTTTGGTACTTGAAGCCACAAGACATGGCTTAGCTTCGTGCTATATGTACATACAATCAAGTTTTGAGCTTTCAATTTTCTTGTGCAATGTTCTATCAATTAATGCCTTGTGAACTAAATGTTTTTGAGTTGTAATATTTTATTTGGAATTGTAATGGTCAGCTATAGACGTGCTTGCAAGAGTGCTAATTAAAATGCAGTTGGCTGTAAGAATTAATAGTACTATAGATCAAGCATTTACTATTTAGTAATATTAGCACTTGCTATCCAACACTTCCTATTTAGTACTATCTAGCACTTACTGTTTAGTACTATCCAACACTGGTAATATATTACCACTTAATATTTAGTACTAATAGTACTATCTAGCACCTAGTACTATTAGCACTTACTAATATTAGCACTTAGTAATATTATCACTTACTAATAGTACTATCTAGCACTTACTAATAGTACTAAACTAGCAGTTAGTGATATTCGCACTTAGTACTATCTATGATTTAGTAAAATATTTAGCACTTAGTACTATGTAAACATATTTAGTACTATCTAGCATTTACTATTTAGTACTATCTAGAATTTACAACAATGCTTAGCACCTAGTACTATTTAGCATTTAGTACTATCTAGCACTTACTGATATTTGGCACTACTAGTAGCAATTAAGACTTAGTAATTGAGTGATAGGACTTACAAAAATAATGATGGCACTCTAAGTTTTAAATAACTTATAAATTTTTTGTTTGCTGTCTAGGTTTAAATAATAATAATTGTTGATGATTGATTTTGTAGGCAGAATTCTTCCTTAATTTCAAGGAGGAGCATCCTTCCATAAATATTGGTTTCCATTCTTTTCAAAATCCAAAGCCCTATTTCATTTCAAAATTGAAGGAAAGTAATACTTGTTGTTGTATTTACCATACAAGAATAGACTTGTTCCAACTAGCAGTGAATTCCATGAGGCAGAATAGCACATTGTTGCATGGAGATATGTGTGATTGCTTATGCAAGGTTTGTAGACCCCAAGGGGAGGACACGTGTGTTACCCACACCAGCAGTTGTTCCCTTGTGTCTAAAATGTGGCATATGGTAGTATGTACAAAGGAAGAGGATGCTAAATGGCACAAGCTTGAATGCTTATTGCGTAAATGTGACAAGTGCCCACAACCGTTGTTTTGCCCATGTGAGTTGGATGATGCAAATGGTGCATTGATAAGATCGAATATGTACAAATATGTCACCGAGGATACGGGAAAAGGTGATGCAAAGAAAAGAATAAAATTCTTATACAAGGAAACTAGTCCATCCATCATCATCCCTCAATACTTGCAACACTTAAATGTCTTTATCACTCACAACTTCCGTAGTTATTGGCAACACTCTCAATTCAAAGAGTGCACCACAAATTTTCCTAATGATGTGGTGCTTTCAGTTGTTGACTTTGCAGAGAACTATACATTCAAAGTGTAGAATGAGGTTCAATCAATGCATTGGCATAATGACTAAGTGACCATCTTGGTTCATATTTTCTATTGGAAGGACATGAGCGAGATAAAATAGCAATCTATCTTTTACATTTCAGATGACAAAGAACATGGCACACTATAGGTGCAGCATTGCTTTATGCTCCACCATCAATGGTTGGTGTCTAAAGGCTTGAAGTTTAAAAGACACTAGGTTTGGTCAGATGGGGCAACATCTCAATTCAAGGCCACTCGCCCATTTTACTTTGTTGCAAGGTAAGACATTGGATACTGCCCCCTTATTTTCTACATCACGCTGAAGATGTTGCATATTTTAAGATGCAATATATCTATTGTTTGTTATGCTAGGTATTGCTCTTTGACTGGCATTCAGATGATGTGGAACTTTTTTGAAAGCGGTCATGGAAAGGGAGAACATGATGGGCTGGTGCAATCATAAAGAGTGCACTAACCAGTGAGCAATTGGATGTAAATGGTGCAAAGCTACAAAATGCACATGATGTTGTGGAATGGTTAGCATGGAAGATGGGAGATGATTCTAAACAAAGGCTCTTCGTAGAAGTAAAGGTTGGTGATGTTGACACGTCTAAAGCATGGAACTGCCAAACCATCAAAGGAAGTCGTTCAACACACTGCATATTGAGTTTTAGTAACAAAGATCCCACACAAGCCTTGTTTAGACATTTGTCATGCTTTTGTTCATTCTGCAAGGATGAAACATGGGATAAGTGCACCAATTTATCTTATGCAAGTCCATGGACCTTGAACAGGCTGGAGCCCACAGGCTGGAGCCCATCAATGGACTATTTTGTGCTGCACTCTACACACCCTAATATAAACCCAGTCAAGCTTGGATACATATAGCAGCTTTGCGGCACTGCACTCCACACACACTAATATACTATGTTCTATGAAGGAATGACCCTAGAACATAGGAGTTTTTGGCCCTTCTTCCCCAGCATCCTTGTTAGTAGCCAACTCGAGGGACTGTCGTCGCGGACATCCGAAATTGCTATTTTTTTTGGGCCGTACCCTACATCTGTAAGGTCTCTGAAGATGTTATCAGCCCTTTTTGGAATTCCATCCTATAGCTCTAGAGAGCAGAAGAGTGTGCAGCTCTATTACACATTGATGGATCTGTAATGCTAGTAAAAACAGCCAACTGTATGAGCACCATAACAGACATGACACATAATTCCTTAGCTTAGACCTAACTAACAGTTAGTATTATTTTATCCAAAACCAAAATTGGTACTATATGGTTGAGCAAAAAATACCATAAAAGATAACATATAAAAAAGGATCATATATTTTATTGCATCGACATTGTCTATTTATGCACTGGTTAAAACAATGGCTCACCTAGTAATTTTATTAGTAAACACCAGTACCATTTAACAGCACCAATGCCATGTAAGAACACCAATACATTTATCAGCTCACCGTTAATTTTATTAGCAAAGTAACCAGCAAAGTATGTATTACAAAGTAACTAGTACAAGTCTGTATTTAGAAAGTAACAACATCTGTATTCATCAATGTACAAGTCCTTTACAATCTGACCTTCAAGGCCTAGTGTATGGTGGGTATTGGTTTACATAAGGATTATGCCTAAGAATCTGTTGGCACATCTCATGTGGAAGAGTCTGCTATTCTTTGTTGGATGATAAACTAGTCCATGAGCTTTGGACCTTCAGTTAATAGTGAAACGATAGCATCAACACACCCCATGTCAACATAATCTATAGAAAATACGTCAACGAATAATTTGGCTAGATGCTCACCATGAACAGCTGCTGCAATGTGCTCAATCACATGGCCTTCATAAGGGTATCTCATTGTAAAGGTAGGAACACTTTCTCTGGCATTTGCTAAATCCAATAAGTATGGGAGCAACTGATTTGATAGCTCATCATCATTAGGATCTCTGTCATAGGTGAAAGGAGTTATATAGGAATCGGGTGGATTTAATGCTTCTTTCAAAGGAGTGTCCTCAACCAAGAGTGTGTTCATGGGATCATAGTCAATGTCATGCACAGCCTATGCACTAAATGGCTTAAGCAGACACATCTCATCCAGCCGTGTTGCATGGTAGAACTCTTCCCTTGTACTACAATCCTCCAGTGCAAAGTTGAACAGGAACTTGAACTCCCTAAACTCATCATATCCCAATTTGCTTTCTATTAAAGACACTATGGGACTGACATTTCTCCTTCTCATACTACTCCATGTGGTGATCTCAAAATGCTCCCACAAAGATTTCATGAAACTGATCAACTGTAGCCACAAAGAGATGACATGGTTGCCTAATTTATGAGCATCACCACCTTGGGCCATTTCAGGAGCAGTCTGCCACCACCTCTTTAACAATATTCAATTTAAATCAAAGATTAACAACTTTTTTTGAGGTTGAACATCTCTGAAGTCACCTAGAAGCAACAATAACACATATACAAATCCATCATACTTGAGTTGATGAATTACAAAAAGAATTTCATATCAACTTACGAGAAGATAAATTGCAAAAAGAATTTCATTTAAAAAACAAGGAAGATAAATTACAATGTCATTTCATAGACGATCTGGTCCTAACATTTGGGGTTGGGCATTTGCTAGGATCAATCAAATATGACTTAGTAACTATTTGACTAAATTTCTTCTTCTTTGTCCCCACAGGGCTACCTAGTACTATGTCATCCTCCATTTGCTGTCCATCAAAGCTGTTATAGGCTTTAGCCCTCATATAATCTCAGCTGTCTCAGTGACCCTCTCACAGCTATCTATATCGAGCTTTTCACAACTATCCGTGTGTTCACCCTTGCTATTCTTTCCAGTTAACTCCCCACCGCCACCTATGTCTTTGTCCTTGATGTGGTTCCCTGGCGGCAAGTCCTGCATGTCCAATCTTGCTATTGCTTCCTCTATAATCTTGTCCTCATCTTTAATGTCTCCAGTTATATTGTCTACAAAGAAATAAAGTCAGATCAAAAATGTGTTTGAGGTGCTGTACACAGAAGACTGTAAATATGCATCTTCACAAAAAAATACATAAACTCCTTTTCCTTTATATTCTTACTTCTGTACAATGACCGCACAACAGATTTCTTCTTGTGTTGTATGTGGTGCTTCATCTTAGTAAGAGCTTCCTTAACTGGCAAACTTTCATCTACTGAACAATATATAATAAATGAATACTTGCAATATATAAAATAAGAATAAATCAAATAGATAAAACATGAACTTAAAAAAATAAATACCCTCTTTCGGTCACATAGGAAAAAAAAACAGTCCTACCTCTCCTCTATAGTTTTCAGGTCCCCTTGTGCCACTGCCTGCTACTTTTTTACTTTGTCCAACATTTCATCCTCATCATATTCCTAATCCCCAACATCCTCCAAGGAGTTGTCATCCTTTAACCGACTTCCATCGAATAGTTGTTCATTGTCTTATTTTCCACATTAGGCATGCCCCTCTACCTGTTGTTCTTTCTTGGTGTTTATGAACACATTTGAAATGCTAGGAGTTTCCTCTCATTTTCAACTTCAGCTTGCTTTGTACCAATCTTCAACTTTTTTGGACATGGTATTTCAGTGTCTTTACCTGTTTGTGTAAGGAAAAGAACAATGATTTGAAACTGATTTTAAAAGGCAAATAGATCATTTAAAGATGGACAATAATAAAGAAATAATAGTATTTAAACTTGAAGGAAATATGGCCCTTGAGGGATCCCCTTTAGGGGTAAGAGACATATTCCAACACAGCCCTTGCCCCTAAACAAGACCCCTCAAGGGCCATATTTCCATTGGTTGTGTTGGAGTCCAGATGTGATTGGTACTAAACAGTACTAAGTGCTAAGTGCTACTAATAATGCTAAATACTACTAATACTGCTAAGTACTACTACATAGTACTAATTACTACTAATACTACTGAGTACTGAATAGTACTAATGCTAATCCTAATACTGCTACATAATACTAAGTTCTAACTAACGTACTAAATACTACTGATACTAAATAGTACTAAGTGCTAACTAGTGCTAAATACTACTAAATACTATTGATACTACTAAATAGTACTAAATGCTACATATTAGATAGTACTAACTGCTAACTTAGAGTGCTGAATAGTATATGATAAATAGTATTAAATGCTAAATAGTATTAAATGTTGAATAGTACTAAATGATGAATAGTGCTAAATACTAAATTATAGTTCTAAAAACTAAATAGTACTAAATACTAAATAGTACTAAAGGCTAGATAGTGCTAAATGGTACTAAATGCTTAGTAGTATTAGCCTTTTAGGCTATCCTTTGAGTACTAAATGATATATAGTACTAAATGCTAAATAGTACTAAATGCTAGGTGGTGCTAATATTACTAAATGTTGAATAGTCCTAAATGCTAAATAGTACTAAATGCTAAATAGTGCTGAATAGTACTACATGCCAAATACTACTAAATGCCAGATAGTGTTAAATGTTAAATAGTGTTGAAACACACAGTACTAGTAGTGCTAGATATTGCTAAATAGTACTAAATGCTTAGTAGTATTTAGCCTTTTTAGCTATCCTTTTAGTACTAAATGCACAGTACTAGCAGTGCTAGATAGTGCTAAAACACAAATGTACTAGCAGTGCTAAATAGTACTAAATGCTAGGTAGTGCTAATATTACTAAATGCTGAACAGTCCTAGATGCTAAATAGTACTTGATGCTAAATAGTACTAAATGACAAATACTACTAAATGCCAAATAGTGTTAAATGCTAAATAGTGCTGAAACACACAGTACTAGCAGTGCTAGTAGATAGTGCTAAATAGTACTAAAAGCTATATTGTACTACTGAATGCTAAATAGTATTGAATATTACTAAATTCTAAATAGTGCTAAATAGTACTAAAGTCTAGATAGTGCAAAGTGTTAAACATTGCTAAATGCCAAATAGTTCTAAATCCTAAATATTGCTAAATCACATAAATAGTACTATTTAGAACTAAATAGCTGACTTCAAATGTTCAGCATGTACAATATTATATTACTCTATTGAGTAATAAGTAATAAGAAAAAAAGATATATTTGCTTTGTCAAAGACCATGGCAGCCAACCATGCATTTGACACCAATACATTGTAGGATGGATGAATACATTGCAAGTTCTTAGAAAAATGGAATGATGCACACATGATGTCATATGTGTGCAAGCATGGTGCAAAAAGCACATCAATAGTTTCTTGAGAAAATCCAAGCCCACAGAAAACACACCTGCACATTTATTGAAAGGGTAAGTACACACTACTTGTAAGAGGATCCAACATACAAAACTTATTGAATTTTGCTCTTCGCTCTTCTTTCTTTCCATCCCTTTTCCTTGGGTTTAGGATTTAAGATCTAGAGTTTAGGGTTTAGGGCTAAGGATTTAGGATTTAGCATTTAAGGTTTAGGGTTTATGATTATTATTTTAAGGTTTAAGATTTAGGGTTTAGGCTTTAGGGTTTAGTATATAAGGTTATGAGCTTAGAGTCTAGAATCTAGGGTTCACGATCTGGAAATTATGTTTTAGAATTTAAGCTATAGGGGTTAGGGTTTAAGGTTTAGGATTTAGGGTTTAGGGATTAGAACTGTTATATAAGTTTAAGAGCTTAGATTGTATAACCTAAGATTTAGGAAACTTTAGGATTTAAGATTTAGGGTGTAAGATTTAAGGTATATAGACTATATAAAATATGCATTCCAAAGTATTTAGTTTAGAAATATATATACTATATATTATATGCTTTCCAAAGTGTTTTGTTTCTATCCAATATTAGGTACAAAGGCTTTACTTTAAGTAATTATAAGTCTACCTAGTCAAAGTATCCTACTGATTAGGGACAAGCACATAGGCTAAAAGCACACTGATTCATATTTTCTTACATTCATGCTGCATGGTGTATCAAAACGATGTGATAAGAAATATTTGTTGGGATATCTCAAGGTGTATGCCTCAGGCACACCTTATGTTTCTATGTGTGAGTGCTAAAGGCACAGTTAGGTGCCCACAAGCACAGTTAGGTGGTGGAAAAGCCACATAGGCTGATTGAGAGAATCTAGGATCAGATTGAGGAGATGATTGTGGAGCTCTGAAGTCATCAGTGATGTCAGTGAGCATGTATGAGGTGCCTACTTAAGGACCTCACTCTTCTTCATTCTACAACTAAGTAATGCAAGTATTCTGAGTTTGTGTCCACTCTTTCCTTTCCTTTCAGCTTTCCAACATGGTATCAGAGCCCTTTGATCCCCCTTGAGCCCATTTGGGGACGAGCATTTTCTGAGCGAAATCTTCCGAGCGTTCGAGCGAAGGAAAAAAAAAGCTTCCAACTATGCATAAATATGGCAAAAATCGATAAGAAGAAAACATAGTTTCACTTAGAAATATGCAAAGTATTATAGCAATGCCTATTTTATACAACAATCTTTAGGTGAATCTGTAGGAATGGTGAGAGCATAATGGGATGGCTTTTGAAGAAACCCACATGTAGAGTAGACTTCTCTATGAAAATTCCCTTATGATCCTTCTTACAACTTTTACTTAATAGGGGGTGACATTGAAAACCCTCTCTCAACCTATCTTCATGAAAGAGTTTCTTCAAAGAAAACTCATTGAAACAAGCCATCCAGGTAGTTTCGCCAGCGAAACCCCTTTGAAGCAAGTCTCCCAAGGTAGTTTCGCTGGCGAAACTACCTTGGACAGCACTTTTAAAAGTGACATAACTTTCATATCCAATGTCCAAATATAGTCATTCAACCACTCAAATTGATCGGAACACCCCATTTGAGCACATCTATGGAGTTATATTTTGGAAAATCTTTCATATATAGTATTAAATAGTACATGTATTTTATGAGAGTGATATATAAGCCCAAGTTAATACTTATTTATAGTAATTTAAACTTCTTTAGAAACATGTCCATAAATATGCTATAAAAACACTAAAAAGATATTGCCATATGATATAAATGTGTTAATAAGTAATTATATATGCATAGTATTATTACATTGAGAGTGATTATGAGGAATGTTTCTTAAAGGAATCAACACTTTTTTAAGGTAATAACAGGGGTACAAAGGGATGTCTCTAAATAAGAAAATTATGTTGTGTAAAAATGAATGAGTGACTAGTCTGTATATTTTTATGATAAAGGGATCTACTTCTAGTGAAAATAAAAGTATAAAAACCATGTTTCCTAATGAAAAACATTTTTAAAAATCTCTTGAAAAACATGCTCGGATAAACTTGCTCATAGGTTTTTGCTCGTAAAATTGACGCATCCAGCCCATTTCTGCCACATCATCATCTTCTTCTTCATCTTCTTCTTCTCCATTTTTCTCTTTCTTCCCAAAATCTTTGAGAGCTTGGTTCTCCATCTACAAACGACCATTGCCCAAACCCTCTGAGCTGGAAACTCCTCTAGTATGGACAAACTTCCACCTGCAAGCAATTGAAGAAAAAACGTCTGTGGTGGCTACCATTCTCCAAAGAGCGAATTTCTTCTATTGCTCAATACTCCTTGCCTGCTCCGCCATTGTTTGAGCCCGCTTAGGAGTAGATGGGCGACCTCAAGACGAAGATTTTGAGCCATTTTTCAGGTCATTTGGTTTAGTAACGAGGGAGAAATCGTCAAAACTCAGTTTCAGACTGTAGCAACTCTCTCGAGCAAAAGTGCGCACCATTTCGTCCAACCTCTATGCTAGACCTTCTCTGGTATATGAGCTTTCTTTTGCTTTAGAAAGCCATCTTTTCCTTGCTTTGAAGAGTGAGCTACAAGCCCTCCAAGTTCAGCTTTTCAGTTTTGACAGTTTTGGACAAGTTTTTGAAGATGATGCTACATAAAACGCTACTCTAGCATTTCTGGTTTTTTGAAGCTTTCAATAACTTCAGTACAAGTGTGGATTCAGTTTTGTTTTGAATTACTAGACCTAGTTTTGATTGGAAAGTTCTCATTTTAAGCCACCTCTGTGAAGCATGTAAGAAGAAGCATCACTGTTTGAAATTTGGTCACTAGTCTTTGCTACATCAAGTGCTCATATTTTGGAAGTCTTTCAGTTATTTTTGCCTTGTAAGAGAGATACACACTACCCAATATCTAGGTTAGACCCTCTCATGGCTACCATATTTAATCTTGAGAAGTTCAATGGAAAGGACTTCCATACATGGCAAATGAAGGTAAAATTTGCATTGATGAGGGAGAACTTATGGGGACTTGTCAAACCTACTCCTACCGCTTCTTCTATAGCCTCCAATGCTGGAGAATCTTCAACTCCGACACGACTGGCAAGGGATTCAGCAAGAGAAGAAAAGGCATATGGTATCATTGGTGATGATTATATACACCATATCTCTGACTTAGAGTCTCCTTCGGAAGCTTGGCAGAAGCTTGACATGATTTTTGGTGCTAGCTCTCACATCTCTAAACTATCACTTAAAATCTCTTTCTTTGAATTGAAGATGGCTAGTGGTACTACTTTAGCAGCTCATGTCAACTATATGCGGAGCCTTATGACTCAATTAGCTTCTATCAACTCTCCTATTACTCCAGATGATGCTATGGCAGTGTTACTTAAGAGTATGCTTGAAGATTATGATCACATTGTTAGCACTTTGAAAAATCTTCCTAATCCTAATCTTGAAGGTATTATCTCTGCTCTCCAAGAAGAAGAAAGGCATATGGAGCTCAGGAAAGGCAATGACACTGCTTATGCTGTAAAAGTCCAGAAGAGCAAGTATACCCCTTGCAATCACTGTGGAAAGACAAATCACCTTTCAAAGGACTGCTTCAAAATTAATCCATGCAAGCACTGTGGCAAGAACAACCATAATGAGAAGTTTTGCAAAGCCAAAGCAAAGACAGAAAATGCAAATCTACTTTCAGTTAATGAGCCTCCACAAGATGAGGCATCCTTTGAAGATTATGCATTTTAAACACATCTCTATGTATGCTCCAAATCTCTCTTTTTATGTCAAGGTACTCAGCCTGTGGATAGTCCTCCAAAATGAATGAAAATAAACTATTGTGTTTTGTAAACACCTCTGGTCACCTTATGATGTAGGCCATGTGTATGTTTTATTCCATGGTACTTCTTGCAGACATTGTGTGCATGTACATGCAGGGAAGATAACCATTGGAAGGTCTTTTTGTATCCCTTTTGTTTACCTTACACCCAAGGGAGCCCTTGCTAGCATGAGAACCTAGCCATAGATTTATCCTTGACCACCATGAGATGGCATGAGAAACTATGAGACTAGATGTATCCTTGACATAGCCTGAGGCATTTCCTTGAGGGGGGGTTTGTTGGGATATCTCAAGGTGTATGCCTCAGGCACACCTTATGTTTCTATGTGTGAGTGCTAAAGGCACAGTCAAGCACAGTTAGGTGGTGGAAAAGCCACATAGGATGATTGAGAGAATCTAGGAGCAGATTGAGGAGATGATTGTGGAGCTCTAAAGTCATCAGTGATGTCAGTGAGCATGTATGAGGTGCCTACTTAAGGACCTCACTCTTCTTCATTCTACAACTAAGTAATGCAAGTATTCTGAGTTTGTGTCCACTCTTTCCTTTCCTTTCAGCTTTCCAACAATATTCAAAAGAAATATGTATTCCATATCATGGATTCATACCATGGATATCTGGTGGTTGCTAAAGTAGAAAAATGATATGGATTCAATGATACTATAGTTTTGTACAAAGCCTTAAACAAAGTTTAAGGCTTTTGCAAAGTATTACATACTATTACAAAGATGAGCAAGTATGCTAAACCTCTTCCAGATTCTATGGTTTTAAATACCTACCTTACAAATGCATTATCTAATTCTTCATTCTTCGACTAACAAGTATTATACACATGGAAGACATGCTAAAAGCATTTGCGTAAAATTTAATATTTCCTTATTTTTTAAATTAATTCAATTCTTTGATTGACTACTTTTTGAAATTTAAAGATTATTACTATATAATATACATAATTTTAAATGTTATTAATGTATAATATCAATAATATATATATATTTATTTAAATTTATATAATAATAACATTATATTTATATTAGCTTTTAAGTTAATAATGTATATTTTTATTAAAACTAAAATTTAATATCTAGTTAATAGCACGAAGAATATTGTAGAGATTTTTCATATTAAGAACTACCTTACAAATACATGCACTAATTGTTCATTGTTTAAAGATTAAGTATTGTATAAAGCACATATGCTAGAAGACCTCCCTTTCAAAAATATTTTCATTGTTATATATTTTTTAATTAATATATTTATATGATAATTATATAATATTTATATTAATTTATAGATTAACAATATATATTTTTAGCAAAATTATATTTTAACATTAGTTAATAAAAATTAACTATATTATGGAGTAAAAATATTATAACTGGATTTCTCATATTAATAAAGTGTCGTGAGAAGAGTTTTTGGAGAGATTTATGGTTAAATTTTGCTTTGAAGTTGTTGCATATGCAATAGGTAGGGAGGTTTGAGTGGTTTTGAGGTTGAGAGAGAAATTTGCAATAAATTGTTTTGTATTTAAAAAAAAAAAAATTGCTGCATGCCCAATAGGCTGGGAGAGTTTGAGTTTGAGAGAAATTTGTGACAATAGGTTGTGAGAGTTTGAGGTAAAGAGGGAAATTTGTGGGGAAAAAGATTTAATGCAAAAGATGGTTTTTTAAAGTTGTTGCATACGCAAAAGGTTTTTGAGAAAAGAATCAGATTTGAAAAAAAAAAACAAATTTACAAAAACTTGATTCTTAGAAGTTCTTGCGTACACAATATGTTGAAAATGAGCTCACCTCTTGTAACATTTTGAAAATTTTGAGAATCTTGCAACAGGTCGATGAGAGGAGAGAAGCATGGAGTGTGAAAGAATGAACTTTGAATGAAAGAGAGAATGAAGAACGTTCTACTTTTAGTGAACCTAAAAAACTAAAAAAAGTTGACTTGACCTAAAAAAGCTGACTTGACCTAAAAGCTACCCATTTCCTATAAAAATCTACTTCTTCTCATTCTCCCTCACAACTTTCCTCGAGCTCCTCCACCACCTCCCCACCCAAGTACTCCCTCCCTCCCCCCTTTCCCTCCCTTCCCCTCTCCTCCCGCTTCCCATCCCCTCTCCTCCCACTCCCCTCCCTTCCCCTCTCCTCCCACTTCCCCCTCTCCTCCCTCCTCCCGCTTCCCCCCTCCCCTCCCTTCCCCTCTCCTCCTGCTCCCTTCCCCTCTCCTCCTGCTTCCCCCTCCCCTCTCCTCATGCTTGCCCCCTTGGATTACGAATCCCTCGCCTTCCCCTTCAGTCTTTTTTTTTTGTCCTTTTTTTTTTTGGGAACAAGGAGGATGGGAGCGGAGAGGCAAAAGGTCTTTTTTTTTTGGGAAGCGGGGAGGCAGGGACTGGTTTTGGGAGGAGAGGTAGAGGCGGGGAGGCAGGAGGGGTAGGCGAAGGCACGAGGGGGAGGCAAAGGCAGAGGCACGAGGGGGGAAGCAAAGGCAGGGAGGGGGAGGCGAAGGTGGGGAGGGGGGAGGCAGGGAAGCGGGGAGACGAGAGGGGGGAGAAGGGAGGAGGGGGATTAATCCCCTCCCCTAAGGCCCCTTTAGGGACCCCTATTTCTGCGAGGGCTAACCTGTTGAACACTCAATAGGAGGCCCGCGAGGGCCTTAGGGGAGGGGATTAATCCCTCCCTTAAGTGGGGGCTCTTTAAGCCTCCAAAAAAAAAAAAAAAAAGTCGACGAAAAAAAAAACAAATTAAATTTTAAATATATAAATAAATATAAATTAATTTAAAAAATTAATTAAAATAAGATAAATTAAATAAAATTTAAAAATAATTATATTATATTTAAATAAAAAATTAAAAAATAAATTAATAAATTAATTAAAAAACTAAAAAAAACAAGTAAAATTAAATTTTAAATAAATAAATAAATTTAAATGATTTAGAAAAAAAAAATTAATTTAATTAAAAAAAATAAATTTAATTTGATTTAAGAAAATAAAATAAAATATATTATATTATATTAAAATTAAATAAATAAATATTTTTTTTTTTGCAATTTGAAATTAAATTTCAAATATATAGATATATAAATAAATAAATTTAAATAAATTAAATAAAATTTCTAAAAAATCAAATAGAATTTTAGAAAATTTAAATTAAAAATTTTTATCTGTTGATAAAATATTTTGAATTAAATTATTTATGTAAAAAAATATTAGATAAAAAAATAATATCTAGAAATATAAAAATATATATTTAAACTTTTAAAATTTCAATAAAATATATTTTTTTAACTTTTAAATTTTCAATTATTTTTAATTTTTAATATTTAAATATTTAATTAGCAATTTTTTTAATATTTTGAGTTTGAAAATGATTGTAATTCTCATTTTTTGTTTTTGATTGCTTTGCAAAAAACTATGGCTTTGAGTTTTGGTTCCAAGGTGTCTTTTAAATATTTTGAACATGCTTGGTATTTTATGGAGCGCAAATCAAAGTATTTTTTGGTGATCACTGCCGAGAATGTGTCAAGCGTGAAATATTCTCTAGAGGCAGTAAGAAATGGAGGCATGGTCTCAACCATCAATATTAAAGAAAACAACTTAATAAAACCATCAATATTAAAGAAAACAATTTGATAGAAGTTGTGTGCAAAGGGAAGAATGACGATGTGATCTACAAGTTATGAGTTACGCACAAGCACTTCTCGAAGCCCTTACCAGATTTAATTGAGGGATCCCAAGAATTACTTAGTGCCTTGGAGGCATTGAAGAAAATGTGGGATGCATTTTCAAGGGGTGGTGTTTTACCTTTAGCAACAGTAAGTACGCCATCTGTAACATGTAACACCTATTTCATTAATTTTGGACCTTTTCTGTTGTTTTTGGACGAAGCCCAAAAATCCTTCCCAAATGAAAAGTTTACTTTGTGAAAATATCCTTCCCAAATCAAAATTTTACTTTCTGAAAATATTCTTCCCAAATCAAAAGTTCACTTTGTGGCACTATCATATTCACATAAAAATATTGTTTTTTTAATCTATACTTTTGCACCAACATGCAAGAATTTGAAATAATCCTATATTAGAAATTCTAGCTATACCTAAGTTATTTGTTAATTTAATTATTTTTAATATTTTTCCTTGACGTGATAAATTTATAAATCCATGAAAGGAGACTTAAATATTTCATGAAAATAACATTGTCACTCGCAATATGCACAAAATTTTTAAAACTTTTAATAAATAGATAAAAGACATGATGCCATAAGACCCAAGTTTTGTATTGAACCAAATAATTATAATAGCAATTATAGCTATTATTATATGATTACATTGAGAGACGTTGCTCTCAGCTAGAGTCTTTATATCCAAAATGATATAGATTGTAACATATGTTTACAATTTAAATTGTTGCTCTTAAAGAGCCTCAATTCGTGCCATCTACATAATTTGACTTCCCATTGTCTTATTGCTCAATGTCATGACAGTCCCTTGCCAGGTGCCATCTGCATTAACTCCCACTTGTCTTGCCAAGCCTTGTCCCTTGGGTGCATTGACTCCCCATTGTCTTATTGCTCAATGTGACAGTCCCTTGCCAGGTGCCATCTGCATTAACTGCCTATTGTCTTGCGAAGCCTTGACCCTTGGGTGACATCCAGTGTATATTTTGACTCTCATTTGACATAGGAGGTGATGACTCTAATTATAATTGTCTTGAATTGGCTTCTTGCCTAGTACCCAAATAAAATCCTTCAATGGACTTCAATACACAGCTTAAATCATGGACATTCTTCATTTGCGCTGTCTCCTTCTACTTCCTCCATGGCGAGCATCCTTAAAAATTCGTGTATATGCAAAATACTTTGCTATGGTATTTTTATTTTTCCTTCTACCTCATATCCCATGTGCTTCTTTGATTTCTTTGCCCTTGAATGCCAAGACACTATGATTGTCTCCGTCGAAACTTGAGAGACCGCTTCATCATTTGGGACCCACTCCTTCATTATACAATAAGTATACAATGTGTTGTTATCCATATTCTCCTTCCTGTCCTTTGGCTCACACCATACCACTGTAAATGTTGTAACTCTCCCTTGGTCATCTCTTTGCACATCAACTACTTTTGCAACCCCAAACTTCACATTCTCATATTCATCATCCGATGGCCGAACCACAACAAAACAATCGACCTCTATATCTACTTGTGGCATAAACTCTCTCTTCTTCGGTCCACAATATGGATGTGGGAGTAATGATACAAATTCATTTTCAAAGACTGAAGCTGGGCGCAAATCGTTATGAACATTTGGCCAAAACATATTGCATTCTTCCTTGACATCCTTTGAGCCTCGCATTCTCTCAAGATCCTTTATTAAATTTCGTGTCTTGTTAATTACAGTGGTAGTGTGTTCTCTCCAAGTAGGCTTCAAATCAGGATATCTTCGGAGCATTTCCTCTTTGTATGTAATAAATGCTTTTAATCCTTCTATTTCATAGTTAGGCCTCTCATTGAATTCTTGTATAGGAGCCCATGTTGGATACCTTTCCTTGAACTTGGGAATTGAAGTTAAGAGACTGTAAGGTTCTTCAGGTTCCCATTTTGTATCATGAGAATACTGTTGCCATTGCATTACGGGTTTTTCATCTTTAAAAAAAAAACGAAAGTAGTGTGGATTGGTATGACCTGTCAATGCATCACCACCCATTTGTATGAAAGGTAGAATGAAGCTATTCCAATCATACATTCTTTCGAGCCTCTCACATACTGTACTTTCCTTACGACCACCAACTTGCCTACCACATCTTCTTACCAAGTCATCTATTGTCTCCACATGCTTGCATTTAAGCTCCCTTGAGACTGTGCTAAAAACCTGATCTATATCCTCATATGTATGCCCAACATACAAAAATCCACATTTGACCTCATTGAAGATTCGATGAGCAACTAGCATGGAGTAGAATGCAAACATGAGTACATTCTTATTTTCTTGCCAGCAATTATCAGCTTGTATTCTCAAAGTCAGTGGTAGGCGACCTTTTTCTGCATTTACATTGCGAATTGCCTTCATAATAGACATTACAACTTGATTGCTATCATGTAGATGCAAGGAATCAATCCATATATCTACAAAGAACTTAATTTCATGCACTAACATTCCACATAGATGTGTCTTTAGAAAATGCTTTCCTTGTAATTTAGGTGGAGTGGCAACAAAACGAGGCAATGTTGTTGTATTCTGATCCATGCCATCTTTAATAAGGCACATGTAGTCATCAGGATGCAAAGTAGCTTGCTCCTTCCAAAATGCATATTTTTGTCTAGAATGTCGAATAAGGTCATGATGAGATTTTCGGTTTTTTTTGTATGATTCCCTTTGATTTGGACATGTTGCACTCTCAATCGCTCGCTTTAAATCATCACAAACATTGCACTTTGACATTTTTTGCCTCCTTGGGATTTTAACATATCCAAAGTTCTTCTTCCAAAGAGTATACAAAGTATGAGAAGAAGCTACAGCATCCCCTCTTTGCCTTTGCTTTTTTGCAATAGAGTCAAATACTTCGAGCTTTGTCAAGCCCATTGGAAGGTGCATTTTAGTGATCGCATCACCGTTAGGGATTTTGGTAGATATATGTGGTTGAGGTAAAGCATTTTCATGTATGAAGTCTTGCAAAATTTCTACTACCCTGACAGTTGAGATTCTTGATTTGGACCTTCCTCTATTACCCTGAATGCTAAATTTTTTTCCGCCCTTTGCCTTGGTGACTAAATCCCAATATGTACCATGGGATAATCCAGTAATATTGCGATATGCCTTATTGCAAATCTTTTTTCCATTTACGAGAGGTTTTACCTTTTGTCTTGAACTTAGCCTTTTATTGCCATTCTGAAGAAAGTAAGAGAGACTTGTGAGAAGGTATTCATTTCTTTCGCTTCCTCTTCTTTGCCACACATGTCCTCTACATTCCTTGATGTCTGCCAGATCAATGAAGCGCATACATCTTTGCTTGCAACATAGATATCCCAAATGCATTTAACATATTCTCCTCCTTCATTACTCTCTTCCTCTTTGGTTGCTTTTGTGGATCTGCCTGGATTTGCTTTCCTCTTCATGCATATGTATGACCGTTTTTGTTCCTTATGCACATTGTTATCTATATTTATGCACTTCTTCTCCTCACATTTGTTTGTAACCAAGCATCCATGATTGGTCGTTGCATCCTTGGAGATATCACAATCAAAGTTAAATATTGAATAATCCTCTGTTGATCTCATCCTCGTTTTTAACATACTCTTAGGACCATTCAATGAATTCAATATTCTACAAGAGTATTGAGAACCTTGAAACTCTTCCACTCCTGAGAGAACATCACTCATTGGGACACCTTGCATGGCTTTCACAAATCCACAAGCTTGATTGACACTAGGTTTGTTAATATGCATGAACTCATCCACATTTGACAAGACATCGCTATTGAAACTTTGCCCTTCTCACTGTGCAAGAATTCATCCACCCCAGATAAGGCTTCGCTTCTAAAATCATTTTGTTTCTCGGAACCAATGAACTCATCCACTCTAGATAAGATGTCACTTCTATAATTGAGTACATTGAAATCATCCACATTTGAAGTAATAGAGCCTGGCACATGGGCACGCTTTTTAAGTCCTTTGATATTGTAGTATACCTTGTCTTTATCATTGAAAACCACGTACCTCTTTCTCATGTTTAAAAATTGCATGCTCCATCTCATATTCTTGCCTACCTCATAGTAGGGATCACACAAGGATGTTATGTTATCAGCCATACCATCATCAGTGACTTTTAGAATCCTCATCTGTGCAAATGACCATTGCTCCACTTGTTCAAATCCCAATACTTCACCTTCTGCTACAGTCTTATTTGCAAATGATCTCATTTGTAAAATGTCCCCTATAGTAAAATCCAAGGTGGTGCACTTTGTATTCTTGATAATGTCTATTGCATAAGTCTCATCTTTGTCCCATGCTATAAATGATTTGTTGGATGTATTGTAGGGCATAACATCTCCAAGTGTTTCCATATCTCCACATTTATACTTTAGCTCAACATGTGCACTAAGAATCTTTGATACAGTAACTACCACCTTATCTTCACCAAGTCTTTGAAAGTGGCAAATTGAATTGGGATCACTATCATGGATTGTAGCAAATGCAGCTACTTCTCTTTGCTACATAAAATCACATCCATCCCTGGAACAAAATCTATAGCCATCTCCTTTGTGAGAGTCCTTTGCAAGCAAGCTGCAGTAGCAACAATTACATAAATATTAGTCTCTTTTTAATAATCTACTCATTTATTATAATTTTTAATTAGTACTTAATTTATCGGTGGGAGAAGTTACCCGATCAAGTACTCCTCAAATGGACATGCAAAATTATCCTTTGCATGGTTGATCAAGCATTAAATACTATTTTTGCTCTAGTGTCATGCACATCTGTAAAAAAACACACTGCTAGGTGTGTTATTCGATCAAGCACTTATGCGATGGGAATGCCAATTTGCATGTAATTCAATTCCACCTAGTTGAAGGTGTGTGCAAAGTACTGTGCCCATCGGATACGCTTTGCATTGTGGATCAAGCATAAAACACCATTTTTGCCTTGGTGTAATGCACAACCATAAAAAAACACGGTCCTAGGTGTGTTATTCAAACAAGTACTTATCAAATGGGGGCTCCACTTTGCACTCAAGTATCTTTCAACTAGGTTGAGGTGCATGCAAAGTATTGTGACCATCGGATATGATTTACATGGCCGATCACACATTATACACCGTTTTTCCCCTAGTGATATGCACATCCGCAAAAAACACGCCCTTACATGTGTTATCTGACCAAGTACTTATCGGATGGGTGTGCCTCTTTTAGAAACTTTCAATACCACCTAGGTTGAGGCGTAGGAAAATTGTTGTGCCCATTGGATATCCTTTTCATGGTCGATCGAGCATGAAATACCATTTTTGATTTAGTGTCATGCACATCCGTAAAAAAACACGCTGCTAGGTATGTTATCCGATCAAGCACTTATGGGATGGGTGTGCCACTTTGCATGTAAGTCAATTCCACCTAGTTGAAGGTGTGTGCAAAGTATTGTGCCCATCGGATATGCTTTGCATTGTCGATCAAGCAAAAAACACCGTTTTTGACTTAGTATCATGCACAACCATAGAAAAACACGGTCCTAGGTGTGTCATTCAAAAATTACTTATCAAATGGGGGCTCCACTTTGCATGCGAGTCTATTTCAACTAGGTTGAGATGCGTGCAAAGTATTGTCACCATCAGATATGCTTTGCATGGTCAATCATGCGTTATACAACGTTTTTCCGATAGTGATATGCACATCCATAAAAAACCATGCCCTTACGTATGTTATCTGACCAAGTACTTATCGGATGGGTGTGCCTCTTTTGGAAAATTTCAATACCACCTAGGTTAAGGCGTAGGAAAAGTATTGTGCCCATCGGATATGCGTTGCATGGTAGATCGAGCATTAAATTCCATTTTTGCCTTCGTGTCATGCACATCCGTAAAAAAACACGCTGCTAGGTGTGTTATCCGATCAAGTACTTATGCGATGGGAATGCCACTTTGCATGTAAGTCGGATATGCTTTGCATTGTGGATCAAGCATAAAACACGGTGTTTGCCTTTGTGTCATGCACAACCATAAAAAAACACGGTCCTAGGTGTGTTATTCAAACAAGTACTTATCGGATGGGGACTCCACTTTGTATGCAAGTCCTTTTCAACTAGGTTGAGGTGCATGCAAAGTATTGTCACCATCAAATATGCTTTGCATGGTCGATCATGCATTATACAACGTTTTTCGTATAGTGATATGCACATCCGCAAAAAAACACGCCCTTAGGTATGTTATTTGACCAAGTACTTATACGATGGGTGTGCCCCTTTACCACCTAGGTTAAGGCGTAGGAAAAGTATTGTGCCCATCGGATATGCTTTGCATGGTCGATTGAGCATTAAATACCTTTTTTACCTTAGTGTCATGCACATCCATAAAAAAACACATTGCTAGGTGTGTTATCCGAACAAGTACTTATGCGATGGGAATGCCACTTTGCATGTAATTCAATTTCACCTAGTTGAAGGTGTGTACAAATTGTTGTGCCCATCGGATATGCTTTGCATTATCGATCAAGCATAAAACACTGTTTTTGCCTTAGTGTTATGCACAACCATTAAAAAAAAGGGTCCTAGGTGTGTTAATCAAACAAGTACTTATTGGATGGGGGCTCCACTCTGCATGTAATTCTGTTTCAACTAGGTTGAGATGCTTGCAAAGTATTGTCACCATCAGATATGCTTTGCATGGCCGATCATGCATTATACACCGTTTTTCCCTAGTGATATGCACATCCACAAAAAAACACGCCCTTAGGTGTGTTATCTGAGTGAGTACCTATCGGATGGGTGTGCCTCTTTGAGAATATTTCAATACCACCTAGGTTGAGTTGTAGGAAAAGTGTTGTGCCCATCGGATATCCTTTGCATGGTCGATCGAGCATTAAATACTATTTTTGCTCTAGTGTCATAAATACTATTTTTGCTCTAGTGTCATGCACATCCGAAAAAAACACGCTGCTAGGTATGTTATCTGATCAAGCAGCACTTATGGGATGGGCATGCCACTCTGCATGTAAGTCAATTTCACGTAGTTGAAGGTGTGTGCAAAGTATTGTGCCCATCGAATATGCTTTGCATTATCGATCAAGCATAAAACACCGTTTTTACCCTAGTGTCATGCACAACCATAAAAAAACACAGTCCTAGGTGTGTTAATCAAACAAGTACTTATCGGATGGGGGCTCCACTTTGCACACAAGTCTGTTTCAACTAGATTGAGATGCGTGCAAAGTATTGTCACCATCGGATATGCTCTACATGGTCGATTATGCATTATACAACGTTTTTCCTGTAGTGATATGCACATCCGCAAAAAAACACGCCCTTACTAGTATGTTATCTGACCAAGTACTTATCGGATGGGTGTGTCTATTTGAGAAAATTTCAATATAACCTAGGTTAAGGCATAGGAAAAGTATTGTGCCCATCGGATATGCTTTGCATGGTCGATTGAGCATTAAATACCTTTTTTGCCTTAGTGTCATGCACATCTGTAAAAAAACATGCTGCTAGGTGTGTTATTTGATCAAGTACTTGTGCGATGGGAATGCCACTTTACATGTAATTTAATTCCACCTAGTTGAAGGTGTGTGCAAAGTATTGTTCCCATCGGCGGATATGCTTTGCATTGTGGATCAAGCATAAAACACCGTTTTTGCCTTAGTGTCATGCTCAACCATATAAAAACACAGTCCTAGGTGTGTTATTCAAACAAGTCCTTATCGGATGGGGGCTCCACTTTGCACGCAAGTCCCTTTCAGCTAGGTTGAGGTGCATGCAAAATATTGTCACCATTGGATATGCTTTGCATGGCCGATCATGCATCATACACCGTTTTCCCCCTAGTGATATGCACATCCGCAAAAAAACACGCCCTTAGGTGTGTTATCTGACCAAGTACTTATCGGATGGATGTGCCTCTTTGAGAAAATTTCAATACCACCTAGGTTGAGGTGTAGGAAAAGTGTTGTACCCATCGGATATCCTTTTCATGGTCGATCAAGCATTAAATACTATTTTTTCTCTAGTGTCATGCTAATCCGTAAGAAAACACACTACTAGGTATGTTATACGATCAAGCACTTATGGGATGGGTGTGCCACTTTGCATGTAAGTCAATTCCACCTAGTTGAAGGTGTGTGCAAAGTATTGTGCCCATCAGATATCCTTTGCATTGTCGATCAAGCATAAAACACCGTTTTTGCCTTAGTGTCATGCACAACGTCCATGAAAAAACACGGTCCTAGGTGTGTTAATCAAACAAGTACTTATTGGATGGGGGCTCTAGTTTGCACGCAAGTCCGTTTCAACTAGGTTGAGATGCGTGCAAAGTATTGTGATGATTGGATATGCTCTGCATGGTCGATTACGCATTATACAATGTTTTTCTAGTAGTGATATGCACATCAGCAAAAAAACACACCCTTAGATATGTTATCTGACCAAGTACTTATCGGATGGGTGTGCCTCTTTGAGAACATTTCAATACCACCTAGGTTAAGGTGTAGGAAAAGTATTGTGCCCATTGGATATGCTTTGCATGGTCGATCGAGCATTATATACCATTTTTGCCTTAGTGTCATGCACATCCGTAAAAAAGCACGCTGCTAGGTGTGTTATCCGATCAAGTACTTATGCGATGGGAATGCCACTTTGCATGTAATTCAATTCCACCTAGTTGAAGGTGTGTGCAAAGTATTGTGCACATTGGATATGCTTTGCATTATGGAACAAGCACAAAACACCGTTTTTGCCTTAGTGTAATGCACAACCATAAAAAAACACAGTCCTAGGTGTGTTATTCAAAAAAGTACTTATCAGATGGGGGCTCCACTTTGCATGTAAGTATCTTTCAACTAGGTTGAGGTGTGTGCAAAGTATTGTGACCATGGGATATGCTTTGCATGGCTGATCATGCATTATACACCGTTTTTCCCCTAGTTATATGCACATCCACAAAAGAACATGCCCTTAGGTGTGTTATCTGACCAAGTACTTATCCAATGGGTGTGTTATCTGACCAAGTACTTATCGGATGGGTGTGCCTCTTTCAAAAACTTCCAATACCACCTAGGTTGAGGCGTAGGAAAATTGTTGTGCCCATCGGATATCCTTTGCATGGTCGATCGAGCATTAAATACCATTTTTGCCTTAGTGTCATGCACATCCGTAATAGAACACGCTGCTAGGTATGTTATCCGATCAAGCACTTATGAAATGGGCGTACCACTTTGTATGTAAGTCAATTCCACCTAGTTGAAGGTGTGTGCAAAGTATTGTGCCCATCGAATATGCTTTGCATTGTCGATCAAGCATAAAACACCATTTTTTCCTTAGTGTCATGCACAACCATTAAAAAACACGGTCCTAGGTGTGTTATGCAAACAAGTACTTATTAGATGGGGCTCCACTTTTCACGCAAGATTGTTTCAACTAGGTTGAGATGCTTGCAAAGTATTGATACCATCAGACATGCTTTGCATGGTCAATTGCACATTATACAATGTTTTTTCGGTAGTGATATGCACATCCATAAAAAAACACGCCCTTATGTATGTTATCTGACCAAGTACTTACCGGATGGGTGTGCCTCTTGTGGAGCATTTCAATACCACCTAGGTTAAGGCATAGGAAAAGTATTGTGCCCATCGAATATGCTTTGCATGGTTGATCGAGCATTAAATACCATTTTTTCCTTAGTGTCATGCACATTTGTAAAAAAATACACTGCTAGGTGTGTTATCCGATCAAGTACTTATGCGATGGGAATGCCACTTTGCATGTAAGTCAATTCCACCTAGTTGAAGGTGTGTGCAAAGTATTGTGCCCATCACATATGCTTGCATTGTCGATCAAGCATAAAACACTGTTTTTTCCTTTGTGTCATGCACAACCATAAAAAAACACAGTCCTAGGTGTGTTATTCAAACAAGTACTTATCAGATGGGGGCTCCACTTTGTATGCAAGTCCTTTTTAACTAGGTTGAGGTGCGTGCAAAGTATTGTCACCATCGAACATGATTTGCATGGTCGATCACGCATTATACAATGTTTTTCCTGTAGTGATATGCACATCCGCAATTTTTTTAATATACTAATGTTATAGCAAATTTTCCTCAAAATATACAAAGCATTTCATATATGCTCGATCCTCTTATTTTGGAAGTGCTTAGCAACAAAGAAGAAACCATAGAGGATGTTTGCAAGTGGTTGAAGCACGTTCCTATGAATGAGGCACGAGTTATCTTTACATCATATTATGAGAAGTAAGCATCAAACCCTACTTGTTTTTTCTATTGCATTGTTAGAATTGTCTTAAACACAGTAATTATTCTTTATTGATAGTGCAGCTCACATTAGAGTTTGGTAGTCGTGGACATCTTTGCTAAGAAGTGCTTCTTTGCCAACTCAATGACATCCATCCATGGCACTGTGTTAGAGTAAGTATAGACTACACTTGTTGTCACTTCTTGACAGGTAGATTGATATTGTGACGCCAAAAATTGATATTTTTAACTTGGCATTGATATTGCTTTTCTCTATGTTTGATAAGAGTTTGAGTATCAAGTGATAGCCTAGCGCTCTCACTTATTTCTATTTTCTATGATATTGTATGGGATGAAGAGGATGAGTGGAATGGCTCATTGTAAATACCATAGGTATGAATCATAAATACCTTGGTATGGGGTGAGAGTTATTTGTGTATGGGATATTATAGAGTGTTTTAGAAAATAGGAAGAGTGAGTCATATAAAGAGGTGGGGTCCATGTGTTCCAATAATATAAGAGAGGCCACATGCCAAGCGTGTGGAAGGCATGTGGAGGAGTGTGAAGTCAAGAGGAATCCTTCTAGAACTCCTATGTGGAATAAGGAGGATGTGGACATGTGGAAAAGAGAGGGTCCCTATAGGCTCCATGTGAGGAGACTCTTAACTTTCTCAATATTTTAAGAGTCTTGAGCATCTTTTGATGGGACACATGGCAAGAGTAGCCCAAAAGGACATGGATGGTGACATACATGCTTATGTGATTGATGGGGAAAGGAATCTACAGGCAGCAATTGTAAATGGGTGAAGGAGGGTAACAAAATCTCTATAAAAGGAGCCCTCCCCTCCCTTGTTCATTAGAATCTCTTCCACCATTTGGCCTTATGTTGCTGTAGTTCTAGTCTCCCCAAGCCTCTTCCATGAGCCTTCTCTTCCTCTTGTAGATATTCTCTTATGTAGACTCTTGAGTTCTTCTCTCTCTAGTTTATTCTCTCTCTATGAGTAGTCTTGGAGCTTCCGCTCCCTCTTGTATGTATGAAACCTCTTCTTCTCCCTTGTGTTTGTAGTGTTGAGGTGGATTCTCACTCTATTTGTAATGAAGGTCACTTCAGGTTCTCTCTCTCTCTCTTGAGTGTCTCTTCCCTTTTCTTTCTTTCAAAGCCTTAAAAGTTCTTTCTATTCGGCCGCTCACTGTGCATACATGGTCCACTTGTTTCCCGAGCCACCATGCAAACTTCTTCCCCTCTTCTAGGCAAAATCTATGAGGGGTGGATCGTTGATGAAGGTGGAGTCTTGAGGGAGCATCCTGCTCAGGCAAAATTAGCCTGGGTGGTGGGCAGTTTTTATGACAGTTTGACCCCCTATTAGTATTGCTCATAGCTTTCTGCTCGGTAGTCCGATTGTAATAAAATTTATATCACAGCAAATCTCTCTTCAAGGCGCATGATTACATATGATGAGATCTTGAATCAGATACTGTTGTAAAAAGTTATGAGTCTCTATGTTTGACAGTATGTTTTCATGACAGTTTTTACCCCCTTCCAGTAAACTGACCATATCTCTTCAACCGTCTGTCTGTTTTTAATGAAACTTATATCAGCGCGAAGCCCATCTCAAGTCGCATCTCTTTATATGCTTGAATCTTTGATATCATGTCTCTACTGAAAGTTATAGGCCTCTGTGTCTAATGACAGTTTGTAGAGTGTTTTGAGCTAAGTGTAAAGGTGTCTATGAAGGAGGTGCAATGTTTCCTCGGAATCTACCCATCCGGCCTAATCAGCTCCTTCAAACTCCTCGATATATATCAGTTCATGTCATGTTGAGCCGCAAGATATTCTTTCAACAACGTATCACTCTTCTCTTTGGCGCAGACCGGCTCGCTAAGATTATGGCCTCTGCTGATCCTTTCCTTCTCCCTATGCTTGATTACAACATCACTTGGGATGTTACCATCTTCATTCTCATCTGAGGGAGGAAAGTATGGTGTGGTATCTTGGCATAAAAGCTTCTTTCTAATGTCCCATTCTCAATGATAAATATCTTTGGCAGTCAGTTCGAAAGCAGTAGGAAGTGAAGAGGTGGGTGAAGTTTATTACCCCAAACTTCATGTCACATCTTTTGGTGGAGACGTCGGGTACGTTTGGTATTGGATTCATCCCACCTTACTAAACAGTCTCGGGTGTACTTGATTGCATGTTATGCCTAGAAGAGGCATGTGTTTTGATGAGATAAAGAATATGCCTGGAAGAACTCCGTTAGAAAAGATTGCAACCTGTTTAAGAGAACTTGAAGATTGTGAAGGTGATGCTCAAGCTATTCGCATAGTCACCATGATCATATCCTTTATGCTTGCACTCTTGAATATGTTGGTGAATCAACAATGCCGTCAGCAGGCACAATAATAGATTGGGGATTGTTCCATGCACTGGCAGCTTGGTGTGAAGAAGAGTTGAGTCTTTGGGTAGTTTTCGACTATAACAGTGGAGTGGTGATTCTTAATGCTTTCAACTTCTTTTGCTATGCAAATGATGAAGAGTACAATATCTTGAAGCTTTTATATGCACGTCCTATTGTGAGAAGGGTGATTCTAGAATGCATGTATACACGATGTTTTCATGGTGTTGGTTGGTCACTTCTTTTTGAAGATTTTGTTGAGGATCACATTGTGGAGGGTTTTCAACAAGTGGTTATCCATAATAAGTTGGTCTTGGTATACTAAGGCTCTATGGGATCTTGTTCGGATCTTGTTTGGGATATTATTTGGATCTTGGTGTTTCCTTTTAGTGTTTCATCATGGTGAAGATTCCAGTGTTTCGAGGGACCCAAGGGGAAGACCCGGAGTCTTATCTTCAAGATTTTGTTCGAGGATGCCAGCTTTCTGGATGGTCCATGAAGGATCGGGCGGAGATTTTGCCTGATTTTCTTGAAGGTGTAGCCTTGAGTTGGCATGAGACCTTGCCGGACTCTACCAAGGAGGACTAGGACCAAGTGGTGGCAGCAATGAAGCAGAGATTTGGGGCAGTGGAGTCGCCAAATGCTTTGATGTTGCAGTTGGACTGGTTCTATCAAGGAGAGGGTGAGTTGGTCTCTGCGTTGGCAATCCGATATGAAACTTTATGGACAAAGTATGAAAGGACAGCTTTGGGAGCTGTGGCATTGGCATCATCGGCCCCTCAAAGTCTCTCAGGGATGAAGCACTTAAAGATGAGCAAATTTGTTATGGCTTTGGAGCCTCGTCTTCGCTCAAAGGTAATGAGTAAAGATCCAATAACATACGTGGAGGCACTTCACATTGCGACCAAGAAAGAAGCTTCTCTAAAGATCAAATCCTCTTTTATGTCTTCAACAGCTTCAACTTCTAAGGTGGAGGTAATGGGCACTCCTCAGGTACCAAAATCCTCTGAGTTAGATCATAATATCTCCCAATTGATGGCAGAGTTTGCTGATTTGAAATTGCATTTGGTTAATGCACGACAACCTAGAGCACCAAAGAGTGAAGATAGGCCTCAAGAAGAGTGGGGTCACTTGCTATGAATGTAATGAAAAAGGTCATTATCGCCCCGAATGTCCTAGATTGAGAAAGAAAGAAGAAAAACAAGTATCCTTGTTAGAAGCTTCTTCAGGGGATGAGGAAACAGAGGTAATGATGGCTAAACAGGGGCGTGGTAAACCAAAAGAAGAAGAAGAAAGCAAGGAAGAAGTAGATGAGGAACATCAGGAAGAGGAACACCATAGTAAGAAAAAGAAGGCATCTAGAAGGAGAATTAGCCAGTCAGACTTTCCTTTAGGACAAGGAATTGGAAGCTATGACTTGTTGTCCGACCTTAAAGAAAAGGAAGCTCATATCACCTTTGGTCAATTACTTGCTTTGTCTCCAAAACTACGGAAGGAATGGGGAAAACTAGGAAGCACAAGGGTGTCAAAGAAGAAAAAGAAGAAAAGTGCCAATCCTGTTGTTCAAAAGGTAGATATAGATGTTGGTGATGATGTACCTGTGGTTGATGTGATCATTGATGGTCAAGTGATTTCTAATGTGTACATTGATGGTCCAGGTGCATCGATTAATGTCATGAGTAAGAAGACCATGATTGATGCTGATTTAAAATACTCTAGTACTACCTCTTCTTATCGCATCAAATTGGCTGACAACACTAGGGTTAAGACCTTGGGAATTGTGAAGAATCTAGAAGTGGATGTATGTGGAATTTCTGTGCCGACTACTTTTCAGGTGATCCCTACCAAGCCAGATGCACGTGCCTATCGATTGATTTTGGTAAGGCCTTGGCTACGCAAGGTGAAGGCTGTTCAAAAGTGGGATACTGGAGAATTGATTTTGCAGGGAAATGATAAGAAGGTGCGCTACAACATCAGAAGCTGCAAAAAGGAAGTTGTCAAGGAGTCGTCTTCAACATCAGAGAGTTCAAGCTCTGACTTAACCGATGAAGAAGAAGAGACAGGGTGTAGCTCCGAGGAGTCCAACTCAGAGGGTGAGGTGGAAGGAGTGGCCTTTGGTCTTTATCTTAGTGCTGATCGGGATGAGTCAGGAAGGAACAAGGTGGTGGTGCAAGAAGATCCTGTAGAGACACTTCATGTGGAGGATGTGGAGCACATTAAACGACGCCAACGCAATGAAGAGCTTCTTGGTGATTCTCTATCAGGTAGTGAGAAGCTCCAGTACTTAGATATGCTAGATGATTTTCCATGTCTCTTTGCAACAAGCTATTCACAGGTTCGGCCAGTCTCTCTTGTGGAGCACAAGATTGAGTTGAAGCCAGAAAGCAAGCCAGTTGTGCAACGCTTAAGGCGATTAGGGGTGATCCAAGCTGAGGCACTAAAGACAGAGATGAAATACTAGACCAAGTAGCAGGGCATGAGATGTATTCTGTATGTGATGGGTATTCTGGGTACTTTAAAATTTGTATTCGGGAGGAAGATCAAAAGAAAACATCATTTGTCACACCTTGGGGAGTTTTTGCTTACAGAGTGATGCCTTTTGGGTTGACCAATGCACCAGCTACATTTCAAAGGTTCATGAGTCAAGTCCTGGGGCCTTACTTGGGAAAGTTCATACGGGTGTTTTTGGATGATTTTTGCATTTATTCTCGGCGCATAGATCACATGGAGAAGTTAACGATGGCCTTAGCTAGGATTGATGAAGCAAAAGGGTGTCTAAATCCTAGCAAGTGTCATTTGGCTCAAACAAAAGTAGTCTTGTTGGGGCATATTGTGTCTCAAGAAGGCCTACAAATGGATCTTGACAAGGTTCAAGCAATCATGGCATTGCCAAGTCCTGAGAGTGTCACTAGTGTTCGCAGAATTCTAGGAAAAAGCAAGTATTATCAACGCTTTTGTGATGATTTCATAGAGATAGCGCATCCCATGAACTTGTTGAAAAGAAAAGGAGTTTCTTTCCAATGGGGTATGGAGCAACAAGAGTCTTTCCAGCAACTTAAGGAGGCCATGAGTAAGGGCCCAATATTGAAGCCCCCTGATTGGTCTCAAGACTTTTATGTAAATCCAAGTGTATCTTTGCATTCAGTTGGTGCTGTATTGCTACAAAAAGGAGAGGCAGGTAGAATGCAACCCATCTATTATGCCAGTCGACAGCTTACAGATGTGGAAACAAGGTATGAAGAAATGGAGCAGCAAGCTCTCTCTTTGGTGTTTTCCGTCAGAAAGTTTCGCTCCTATTTATTACCTCGACCATTTTTCTTCCTTATCTCTCAGTCTGTATTAGCATATCTAGTTCGCAAGCCTAATCCTGGGGGGAGATTCGCAAAATGGTTGTCAGAGCTTCAAGAGTTCTCTTTCTCTTTTGTCACTGAAAATACCACTAGGTCCACTATGGCAGATTTGCTCACAGGGCGGGAGGATCTAGGAGAAGAAAAGAAATGTAAGGAGAACATTAAAGATGAAAGGGATACACCACCAACAGCTTTTGTTTTGTATTTTGATGGGGCTTTTAGTCCTTCATGCCATCCGAGGGGATAGTCTTGATGAATTCTGAAGGTCAAGAAGTATGGGCAAGAGGACAAGAGCTTCCAGGTATCACAACTAACAATGCAGCTGAGTATAATGCTTTGATTCTTGGTTTGGAGGGTTGTCTTTAAAGTCAAGTTAAAGAATTGGAAGTAAGAGGAGATTCTCAGCTTATTATAAAGCAAATGCAAGGGCATTACAAGACAAGAAGTCCTCATTTGAAGGAGCTTAATCAAAAGGCTATGGCACTATGTAGTCAGTTTGATTTTTGCAAGTTTGTTCATATAAACAAAAAAGAAAATCAAAGGGCAGATGAGTTATCTACTCAAGCCATTGTAGTGCCAGACCGGGGGGTGGTTTCTTGGGTAGACACTGGATGGCCAAAACTACAAGATGTTCAGAAATATGTGGAAGAAGGCATGTTTCCTCGAGGATTAACTCCACAACAGAAGCAGAGATTGGTTACTTTTGGCCATGCCTCCATAAGGATGTATATGAATGTCACGAATGGAACCTATCAGCTTGAGGATGTTGATGGCATGGTGATACCCGGATGCACCAATGAGTATCGCCTTAAATTATTCTATGCTCGACCACCTTGAGGGCCAGCAGACCCTCTCTGTACTAGAGAGGATCTGCTAGGGGGGGAAAGATGTGACGCCAAAAATTGATATTTTTAACTTGGCATTGATATTGCTTTTCTCTATGTTTGATAAGAGTTTGAGTATCAAGTGATAGCCTAGCGGCTCTCACTTATTTCTATTTTCTATGATATTGTATGGGATGAAGAGGATGAGTGGAATGGCTCATTGTAAATACCATAGGTATGAATTATAAATACCTTGGTATGGGGTGAGAGTTATTTTTGTATGGGATATTATGGACTGTTTTAGAAAATAGGAAGAGTGAGTCATATAAAGAGGTGGGCTCATGTCCATGTGTTCCAATAATATAAGAGAGGCCACATGCCAAGCGTGTGGAAGGCATGTGGAGGAGTGTGAAGTCAAGAGGAATCCTTCTAGAACTCCTATGTGGAATAAGGAGGATGTGGACATGTGGAAAAGAGAGGGTCCCTATGGGCTCCATGTGAGGAGACTCTTGACTTTCTCAATATTTTAAGAGTCTTGAGCATGTTTTTATGGGACACATGGCAAGAGTAGCCAAAAAGGACATGGATGGTGACATACATGCTTATGTGATTGATGGGGAAAGGAATCTATAGGCAGGAATTGTAAATGGGTGAAGGAGGGTAACAGAATCTCTATAAAAGGAGCCCTCCTCTCCCTTGTTCATTAGAATCTCTTCCACCATTGGGCCTTATGTTGCTATAGTTCTAGTCTCCCCAAGCCTCTTCCATGAGCCTTCTCTTCCTCTTGTAGATATTCTCTTATGTAGACTCTTGAGTCCTTCTCTCTCTAGTTTATTCTCTCTCTATGAGTAGTCTTGGAGCTTCCGCTTCCTCTTGTATGTATGAAACCTCTTCTTCTCCCTTATGTTTGTAGTGTTGAGGTGGATTCTCACTCTATTTGTAATGAAGGTCACTTCAGGTTCTCTCTCTCTCTTGAGTGTCTCTTCCCTTTTCTTTCTTTCAAAGCCTTAAAAGTTCTTTCTATTCGGCCGCTCACTGTGCATACATGGTCTACTTGTTTCCCGAGCCACCATGCAAACTTCTTCCCCTCTTCTAGGTGAAATCTATGAGGGGTGGATCGTTGATGAAGGTGGAGTCTTGAGGGAGCATCCTGCTCAGGCAAAATTAGCCTGGGTGGAGGGCAGTTTTTATGACAGTTTGACCCTCTGTTAGTATTTTGCTCATAACTTTCTGCTCGGTAGTCCGATTGTAATGAAATTTATATCAAAGCGAAGCTTTCTTTAAGCAGCATGCTTATATGTGATCAAATCTTGAATTAAATACTGTTGTAAAAAGTTATGAGTCTCTGTGTCTGACAGTATGTTTTCATGATAGTTTTTACCCCCTTCCAGTAAACTGTCCATATCTGTTCAACCGTCTGTCTGTTTTCAATGAAACTTATATCAGCGTGAAGCCCTTCTCAAGCCGCATCTCTTTATAGCTTGAATCTCTAATATCATGTCTCTATTGAAAGTTATAGGCCTCTGTGTCTAATGATAGTTTGTAGAGTGTTTTGAGCTAAGTGTAAAGGTGTCTATGAAGGAGGTGCAATGTTTCCTCGGAATCTACCCATCCCACCTAATCAGCCCCTTTAAACTCCTCGATATATATCAGTTCATGTCATGTTGAGCCACAAGATCTTCTTTCAACAACGTATCGCTCTTCTCTTCGGCGCAGACCGGCTCGCTGAGATTATGGCCTCTGCTGATCCTTTCCTTCTCCCTATGCTTGATTACAACATCACTTGGGATGTTACCATCTTCATTCTCATTTGAGGGAGGAAAGTATGGTGTGGTATCTTGGCATAAAAGCTTCTTTCTAATGTCCCATTCTCAATGATGAATATCTTTGGCAGTCAGTTCGAAAGCAGCAGGAAGTGAAGAGGTGCGTGAAGTTTATTACCCCCAACTTCATGTCACAATATGCAATGCACATATTCACTGTTGTTATATGTTTTGATGTGTAGATCGGCTCGAAAGTTAGTAGGTGTTATCGACACAGTAATGCGGCAATGTGACTTGGCACAACAAATAGAGTATATAACATGTCAGGTATCACATCAAGAGGATAGCCACATCTATAATTGTGGATGGAGGGTGGGCTACAATTGCTTTTTGGTACTTGGTCAAATTTTTTAGATATAAAATGACACCACACTGTCAAAATGATTTAGTATTTTCATTCTTGATGTAAAATGGTTTAGAACTATTTATGACGGTCTTTGTTCTTCTCAAGCATTGTGAGCAAGTGCATACTAATGATTTAATTAATTGAATCTTTCATTTTTAAATATCAATTGGTACATGTACTTAAGCATAGTTTCATATAATTGATACCATTTGGCACCCATCTTCAATATAGGTGGTTTTTCATCCGGATCGTTCTAATCCAAGATGGTGGTACATGATCCAAGTTGCACCACGAAGTAAGCAAATTTTTGAAGATAGAGATGTGGATATGGATATGCCACTACCAATGCCAGATCCAATTAATCCAGATGGACTTAGAGAAGAAGATGAAGATCACAATATGAGCCAAGAGGAAGATGTGCATAATTACATCATACAGGAGGATGATGGAGATCACGATATGGAGGAAGAAGATGAGGATCTTCAAGAATCACTCGACTTTATTGAAAAAGATGATCAAGTCTATGGTGAATGTACGATGCCAGAGTACGATGATGATATAGGAGATCAACTCAATATAGAGTTGGAGATAGACTTATTTGATGCACTAGACTTGGCTCAGGATGAAGCCAAGTCTCAAACATGGACATGAAGATATAACACAGTATTAGATAAAGTGGGACAAAAGTTGCATTTTGGGAATTTCAAAATTGGGTGGATTTCATTAAAATTAGAAAAGGCTTCATTAAATTTGGGAAAATTTCCATTGATTGTGGGAATTTTACCAATATTGAATAAGCTAATATTTGGAATTCCAATGATTATGAAAAACTTCATTGGTTGTGAAACAGTTCAGTGCATATAAAACCGGAACAAAGCTTTGTGGCAAAGTTTGAAAATCATGTATTTGGTGGTGTTAATAAACACCGTCTAGGGACAACATGTATATTTTACTTGAGGTGTTAATAAACACCAGCTGGTGATGTTAACAAACACCATGCATAGTGAGTTCCACTAGAAACAAAGCAGTTGTTGGTGAAGGTCAGCTTCTGAAAATTGTCATATTAATAATATGCAAATACCCATTGACAAGATAACAACAATTGAGAAACATCACATGAGAACACACCTTACAATGGAAGTTTGGGAGATTAAGAGGGAGAAAATTGACACCATTTTCTATGCTCTGATACCAAGCAAGATCTCCTGTGCTTTGATGCATACGCTCTGTGGAATCTTGATCTTCTTGGGTCTATTTATGGATTTTGATGTCCATGACTAGACAATTGCATCAATACACTCCCATACCTGTGGATCCAACCTATTCTCTACCCAATACTTGTTCCAGCAATCAACATAGGCATCTGCATCACTGAGCCCCTTTCTCTTAACTGATGGTGCCCAATACTGAATTAATAATTTCTTGAAATTAGGAGAAGCAGCATCCATATCGGCACTTGATATGGCAAACCCCAAGCCATATGGGGTATATAGGATCTGATGGCCTCACCAAGACGAAGTCACCTTGCTTAACATCCACCATTGGTCTAAACTCTTCCCTCGGCTTACCTTTTAGAGGCCCACAATAGTGATCATTCCATTCCTCATAGCCTTGGAAATTATTAATGTAAGCATCTATATCATCCTCCTCATCAGGAGATTGTGTTCTTGGCCAAAACTCTCTGTACACTCCTATCTCTGAGATGTTTTCCTGTTCGAGCTCACCGATCATGGTTTTCCAATAGTCTATCACTGGCCTAATGTAGGACTCATAGGATGCATTCTTTCCACTTGCACATTTCTCCCAAAACTTAATGTAATCCTTTATCCCTGATATTACTTGCAAGTGATCTCTCACAAATGCAGCCATTGGCAGTATATTCGGACAACCTATTGGCAACAATGATCGACCCTCACTATCTTTCTTCCATAGCTCAATTCCCCCTTCAATGGGCATCCAATTCGGTGATTTTGGATGCACCTTGTACTGCATCATTGGTATGTCACCTTGCATGTAAAATTGAAATTATAATGGCTTTGCATGTCCAACTAGCATTTCTTGCCCATCACATAGGTAGCCATCATAATCCTTGAAGTTAGGAACCCGTGTAAGAACAAATGGTGCCGGTGAAGATGATGTACATTTTTGGAATGTATCCATTAGATGCGGGAAAGTGAATGTTTGTCCCACCCGCGAGCTCTCAGAAAACCTGCTGAACATTGCATCAATGTCCTCATGTGTGTGCCCTACCATCAAGAAGCCCAATTGAACTGTCTTGAAAATGCCCCTTGCTACAAGAAGGGAAAGGTATGCAAACAAGTATCTATTTTTGTTCTTAGACCCACAATTATCTAGTTGGAGTAGCAAGTTCTCTGGCAACTTTTGGAATGGTGGCTCAATAGCAACACTCCCCTCTAAAGAGGGTGGGTTTTCTCTTGTATTTGATGGAAAAAAATTCACACATGTGTCTGTAGCCCTTGCAATGGAAGTTGTCATGGCCTCCGTGGTAGACTTCGGGTCACTTTCCGATACAGTTTGTAGATTTGCATTTGTGATCATGACATCTACATTTTTAGACAAGCTACCTACACTTGTGGAAACATGTGCACCTTTAGAACTATAATGGGAGTCCAAAGCGTTTCTTGAACATAGAGCATTCAAAAGGCGAGCATTGCTTCTAGGAATCCCATTGGTAGCAAGGTCTCCAAGGTCATGCATATCCATCCTCTCAAGGTTGCACAAACAAATTGAGAGAGATCCAATCGTCAAGTTGGGATCAGATGGTCACAAACCATTGAGGGTGAAGTGTCCATAATGACCGTTTCCATGCCCATGGGTAATCATTCCAATGAGTGAAACCTGTAATTGCCATGCAGAATCGGTGTCCTTGGACCTCACCCGAAGTCTTGGAATTGCCGTCTTTTTTTGGTCCATCTTATCATGGATTATGCATACATACTTTTTTGGATCCATCTCAGAGTACCTACGCCATGGATAGTATAAGTTCCTACAACTTTGTTGCTGTATCATATGCATCTTTCTCTCTTCCATCAGCGAATTGCGCTCATCTTGACTTTTTCTGGCTGCCAATTGAGCCTTGATCTGGCTGCACAAGCTACATTTAGAGAATTCACTCGTCTTAGCAAGGGCTACATTTTTTAAGTCTGATTTCCAAATCCTGCCAAATGTGGATGTGGATAGGCTCTGATAACCACGTTGATTAAGTGAAGTGTTGACCTCACGTAGGACGTCTATCTTCTTATACACTTCAGATATCACTTGCTGTGTCTCTCTAGAACCATCCTGCATGGTTCTACTCTTGTGAGGCATATGCTCTATGCCATTATCCACAAAGTGTTGAATGAGAGCCCTTCCCATATCTATGTGCTCCCTGCTCCTCCTCATAATCCCTGAATTTCCATGCACATATCATTGCACACCACTCTCAAATTTCTCCCTGTATCGATAAAATGATGTCCTTGGAATTCCATGCATCTCATACCATGCTCTACAACAGACATCCCGACCGTTTATCCTGAAGTTGTAGCATATCCTTCTTGTGTAGTCATGATGCCAAGCCGTTGACAACACATCGTATATAAAGTTTGTACGAGACTCCAAGGAGCTTCCCCAAAAGTTCTTTCTTAGAGTCATTAAGAGATCTCGCTCTGCATGTTGGCAACACCTACTCCCACAACAATCGATGGAAGAGACCTGCTGCACCAAATCTAGTGACATTTTGTACATTACTATTGGAGGCTCTCTTTGTTTAGGCACCCTGTTAATGAAAGTGTATCTTCTTTTCTTTGATGTTGGATCGTCCCTTTTCAACATTTGATCATTGACCAACTCATCTATACCAGCAACGTGGTCCATGGGCACATATTGTTGCAATGGGCTTCCTTCAAGTAAGGTAATCTGCTTGATGGGCCACTTTACTAGGCCGAGAGAGCCGACATCTTGCATAGAAGACCCTGAGTCACTTCCTCTAATTTGTTCTTTCTTTTCAATACCCACACCAATGCAATTGTTACCCAATAGGTCAAAGTTTATAGAGTCTCCCGAGAAAACATATAAGATCACACCTTCCCCCACGGTCTTTGTTTTGCTCTCATCCCATAAGACAACCTTTTTCTCTTTCCAAGATTCACGAATGAAATTGTCAGTTTCCAATGAAGAAACTGGCATTGCCTCAACACAAGGTCGCTCAGGCTCACTTGGTGCAGCTTCTTCAGTTACCGCATCATCTAAAGAATCACCAACATGTTTTAGAGAGCCCTTAGGCCACTTGACAATGCTCCAAATTGCGTCACCAACAAGCACTGCATCCATAATGGGAAATGGCAAGAGCATTTCACTATTGATAGACTTCTCCACTATCATCGATACATTTTCTGTCCCAATCTTCGCACCACTATAGTAGGCCTCCGGATCTATTGCACACACTCTAGCAATTCCAACCACTTCATTCCCCACCATCATCATGACCTTCTCCCTACTTCTGATAGCCATCCCCTGTCATTATGATTACGGAGAATTAATTATGAACAAATTACAACCAAAGAATTTCATAAGACCATCAAACATGTCCTTCTAGAGGGGAAGAATGGCATTGGTGCAAATCTCTATAAAGCATGAATGAGTCTATACAAAATTTTCATGAAAGCATGAATTATTTCCCTAAAAATTTTAGCAATTTGATAAAACTTTTTCTAAAGCATGAATTATTTTCACCATCGTCATGACTTGATTCATGCATCTGATAGTAGCCATCCCCTCTCATTACGATGATAGGAAATTGATTATGAACAAACTACAATCAAAGAATTTCATAAGACCAACAAAGTTGTCCTTGTAGCGGGGGGAGAATGGCACCAGTGCCATTCTCCATGTGAATTTGGCTAACCTATGGAGAATTGCATATCCCATCTTTGAAAAGGGGACTGGCACCAATGCCATTCTCCCCATGCATTGACTTGAGAAAAACATTTGTCTTCATAAGAGGAGAACAGACTAGTGCCATTCTTCCTTTGGAAGACAAAATTTTGACTTGGGACTTTGCCTTGGGAGAATGCCAATGGTGCCATGCTCCCTTTGCAAAGCCAAAATTTTATATTAGGACATTGCAATGGGAGAATGGCACTAGAGAATAGGAAAATGGAGAAGGGTACTAGTGCCATTCTCCCAATGGAATGTCCCAATGGAATGTTCTAATTTTTTGGCTTTGTAATAGGAAAATGGAGAATGGCACTAGGAATAGGAAAATGGAGAATGGCACTAGTGCCATTCTCCCATTGGAAAATGGAGAATGGCACTAGTGCCATTCTCCCAATGGAATGTCCCAATGGAATGTCCTAATTTTTTGGCTTTGTAATAGGAAAATGGAGAATGGCATTAGTGCCATTCTCCCATTGGAAAATGGAGAATGGAACTAGTGCCATTCTCCCAATGGAATGTCCTAATTCAAAATTTTGGCTTCACAAAGGTAGAAGGGCACTAATGCCATTCTCCCATTGGAATTAGTGGAATGTCAATCTATAGGTTTAGTGCCATTCTCCATTGTAATAGGAAAATGGAGAATGGCACTAGGAATAGGAAAATGGAGAATGGCACTAGTGCCATTCTCCTATTGGAAAATGGAGAATGGCACTAGTGCCATTCTCCCAATGGAATGTCCCAATGAAATGTCCTAATTTTTTGGCTTTGTAATAGGAAAATGGAGAATGGCACTAGTGCTTCTCCCAATGGAATGTCCTAGTTCAAAATTTTGGCTTCACAAAGGTAAAAGGGCACCAATGCCATTCTCCCATTGGAATTACTGCAATGTCAATCTATAGGTTTAGTTTGTCTAGATTACCACTAGCGGAGAATGGCAATGATGCCAATATCATGCTGGCAACTACATAATGATACTGAAATCATCAAACTCACATGTGGAATGGAATCGGACACCACTCTCCTATGATCACAGTCTCTGCTCTATAGAGTTCATATGGATTTGTGTCAATCTCTATGGAGAATGGCAGTGGTGCCAATCTCATACCATGAACTGAAAACATGCACAAGGAATCCTAAACTCACATGTGCATTTGCACTTTGGCCATTATCCTACTGTAGCCAATAAAATTAGTGAAATGTCAATCTATAGGTTTAGTTTGTCTAGATTACCACTAGGGGAGAATGGCAGTGATGCCAATCTCATGCTAGCACCTACATAATGACATTGAGATCATCAAACTCACATGTGCCATTTTGACTCTGTGAAGCCAAAACTTTGAATCTAGGAGAATGACACTAGTGCCATTTCCCCTTTGCACAGCCAAGATTTGAATCAGGAAATCACAATGGGAGAATGGCACCGGTGCCATTCCCCCTTTGCAATGGGAGAATGGAAGTGGAGCAAATTTAAAAAAATTTAGCTTTGTAAAATGGGGAGATTGGAGGATGGCAGTGTGTGTGTGTATGTGTGTGTGTGTGTGTGTGTGTGTGTGTGTGTGTGTGTGTGTGAATGTGGTATTCATTTGAAACCATACACTATTTTACTTCCATTTATTCATATATGTGGTAAAGTTGATCGATATTACTTTATGAAACCTAGCTCGTTATGTGAGTTTATTCACGTTAGTTTGGTTATTCTAGGTTGGTTAAGTTACAAATTTTTATGTTAGAGTATGTTTTTCTTGATCAAGGTCCAAGTAATGTAAAATTTTGCTTTTCGTATATCTCGCCGTCCTTGCTACCTTGACTCAAGAGGTAAACTTACCGCCCAATACAATATTATCCTATACATTTCGTTGCACTCTGTCTCTCTCTCTGTCTCTCTCTCTCTCTCTCTCTGGCTTTCAGCTCAGACGTCCCCCTCTGTAGGCTGAAGTGCCCTTAACTTGGCAGCTTGAATGCTTATGCTGTTTTCAGACTAGAGCTGCCTAAGTCCCTCTATGGTGCATTGAATGCATCTATGCCATGGGTTGGATGGGGCGGGCAATCTTGCCTATCCATGATGTGTTGGTGGTGCCCACGGTGCGCCTGTGAGAGTAACTCCTTTTGAATAAAGGTGCACTTGAATTATGTCCTTAATCTACTTCATCTAGATGCTTAATGTTTTAGAATTATCATCCTTAAACCCTAGCCCATCAATTTCTTAAGAAGCACTCTTTAAGGAAATCATCCTCAAGCCATTGTTGTCTTCCGTGGATGACTTCTATGTTCACCTTCTCAAGCACTTCTCATTCTCTCTCTACTATGCCAAAGTAACTAATGAACTTCACAAGTGGTCATGCTTGCATTTCATTTAGTAGAAATAATTATAAAGTTTTCATAACATGTATCTTTATGGGAGTTGTACCAAGTGAAAAACTAGTTAGGTTGTGTATATCAGTCTTGTCAAAGGAGGAAGTTCACCTCAATAAGAATTTGGAAATATAGTAGCACATGAGTCGTAACATCGCAAGGCTTATAGAAAGGCTTTGTGCACAACCAACTAGATTGTCCTAATGCAGCGGCTTAAATTTTATGGTCAAGCCATTGACAATCTCGATAAGTGCCCTTCAAATAGATTTTCCCTCTTGACACAGCTAACCTTTCATTGCAACCTAGCCATAAATTGTTGAAAAAGTGCTAAATTGCACTTTTATCCTCAACATGTGGATTATAAGGAATAGTCATTATCCACTAAGATGTATATTTACCCCTATCTTCATTTTCTAATGTAGTGTACAATTAGTCATCTTGTCCCCTCTCTCTCACCCCTATCTTTATATCAGCCCATGGTGTTCTTCTCCCCCCTATAGTGTCTCTCTCTTGTAAGCCCTTGGTTTTGTTATGCTCCAAAGCCCTCCCTCTACAACATTGCCCATCTTCTCTTCACCATTTATTTGAGTAGTGTAGTTCCCATTTATATTTGAGAGCTCTAGAGCTTGATTGTAGGAGCCCCCTAGGAACTCAATTTCTTGTTGTTTGAAATTATGTTTGATAGGATTTGTGTGTGGAATTGCCTTCTATGAGAGAGACAGAGGTAGAGGTTTGTGAATTTGCACAAAGATGACTTCTACATCACTATGAGTATGTCTAGACAACGTTGACTATATTTTTATGTGTTGCTCTTGAAGCTTGCATTCTAAACTCCAATGAGAACTTATTTCAAGCTAAGTAGTTATTGAAGTACATTCTTATGCTCTTGAAAAGACTGTAGTTCTTGTCAAGGCCTATTACAAGAGGCTTCTAGAGCCTTGTGTGGTTTATGGAGCCCAAGTGTATACTTGAAGCTCAATGACACTTCTCTAACTTCGTTACATTAAAAAAAAGTGCATAGGTAGGATATATTAAACGTGTTAAATTTGTTTTTTAACGAAATGCAAAAGGTTAAACTAATGAAGGTAAAAAATTAAAAAACCCTAGTACCTTCTCTTTCATCTCATTGCCCTATGTTGATTGCCTCGCATGCCATGCTACTGTGGATCTCATCGTGCGCATAGCTCAAGCGTAGTTCTAAGAAGTAAATCCTGCACTTTCGTCTCCACTTTCCTTGCCCCTTTGCTTTTTGGGTTCCTCCCTTTAGCTTACCTTTCTTTTGCCTTTCGCTCCATCAAGCTCACTGCTTGCCCTACCTTTCACTTCATCTACTTGCCGCTCGCCGCTCGCTTTTCATGTCTCTTTGCTTGAAGACTTGCTTTTTGGGTTCCTCCCTTTATCTTACCTTTCTTCTGCCTTTCGCTCCATCAAGCTTGCCGCTCGTCCTGCCTTTCGCTTCATCTACTCAAGCTCGCCGCTCGCTTTTCATAACTCTTTGCTTGAAGACATGAAGGATTTGCTTTTCCAAAGACATGAAGGGATTCGCACTTCCAAAGATATGAATGGAATCAATTCCTGCATTTCGCCACCTCCATGTTTATGCATTTGGTCATGCTCACCGTTCGCTTGAGCCTTCATGTAGGTGCTCTCTTAGACATAATTCCTTGACAAAACTTTCGTATGCTCACTGAGAGGTTTAATGTAAGCTTTCAAAACTTTCGTAAGCTTTCGTAATTTGATTAACGTATGCTTTGCTCTTCTCAGATGCGGCAAGAAGGTGTTCGACGAGACTGCCATGGATGCTTTTCCTCAAGTGTATCTTTTTCTCAAGGCTCTCACAAGAGTCTGAGCATAGACTCTAAGATAGGAGTGGCTATGGCGGGGTGTTGGCTATGGCGAATTTAACTATGGAAAGCTTAATAAGATATAGGAATTGGCTATGGCGAATCCAAAGGAGCGCTTTGTTCCTTAAAGAATAGAAAATCAGTGCTTCGTAAGAGTCTAGGATCAAGTGCATCAAGCAATAAGAGTCCGTCACAGGTATATCTCTCCTCTCTTTCTTTCAACCCTCCTGTTATCTTGTTGCCTCGATGGTGGAGGAGGAAGCCAAATTGCAAGAAAGAAAGCAAAAAATCAAAAAATTAAAGAGGAAGCTACCGAACTTATTGAGCATCAATTGTGTTGTTTCCTTCCAGCTCCATCAACTTTGCAGCTCTGGTGGAGTTCAGGCTATCGAGCCGTTGGTTTCCTTCTTGCCTCAAGACTCTCCGTGCGAGCTGTGGTGAGTAAAACTCTCAAACTCTGAGACTCCTCTCCAATCCACTTTGGAATGAATAGAAAGTGAATGAGGGAAAGGCATCAATTGAAATGAGAGAAAAGGTCTTGATTTGTCTGAAATGTAGATTTGAAAGATAAAAGTGATAGTTTGAAATTACTAAATAATTCAAATTTTGAAATATAGCTCTTTCCGCCATTGTGCCCTTTTGAATTTTGGATATATAGAGTGGCACTTATGCCATTCTCTCCAATATTAAATTTAAATTCAAATTCATATTGATGATTTTAATTTCAATTTGTATTTCAAATTGAAATTATTCTTTTGAAATTGTATTTCAAAACCTAAATTCTAGTTTTCAAATTTTGATTTCAAGTTAAACTTCAATCTCAATTTTGATTTTCATGATTGAATGGCAAATTTAGAGATTGAAATTCTAATTTTAAATGGAGAATGGCACCAGTGCCATTCTCCAAGACCTCATAAGAAGTCCGTGAGAGTGGCACTAGTGCCAATATCCCTTGAGATAAATAAAATTTTGAAATATAGCTCTTACCGCCATTGTTCCCTTTTGAATTTGGATATATAGAGTGGCACATATGCCATTCTCTCCAATATTAAATTTAAATTCAAATTCAAATTATTCTGTTTGAAATTGTATTTCAAAACCGAAATTCTAGTTTTCAAATTTTGATTTCAAGTTAAACTTTAATCTCAATTTTGATTTTCATGATTGAATGGAAAATTTAGAGATTGAAATTCTAATTTTAAATGGAGAATGGCACCAGTGCCATTCTCCAAGACCTCATAAGAAGTCCTTGAGAGTGACACCAGTGCCAATATCCCTTGAGATAAATTGAAAGACTTGTAACACTAGTCAAGATTTATGTGTAAGATATGGTACCAAAATAAAAATATCAATGATACACTACCAGTAAAATCAATGGAATGCCAATCTACATGTTGAGTTTGTGTAGATTTCCACTGGGATCTACATAATGGAACTTAGATCCCCAAACTCACGTGTGTATTGGAACCTGGCACCATTCTCCTATGATCACTGGAATACCCCTCCTATAATATTAGGGTAAACAACTGTACCAAGGGAGAATGGTAGTGGTGCCAATCTCTTATTGGGCCCTAGAAAATGGCACTGAGAAGCCTAAACTCACATGCCATTCTTCTATGCTCCACTGGTGGAGAATGGCAATGGTGCCATTCTCTAAAACATGCACAAGGAATCCTAAATTCACATGTGCATTAACACTTTTGCCATTATCCTACTGCAGCCAATAAAATTAGTGGAATGTCAATCTATAGGTTTAGTTTGTCTAGATTACCACTAGTGGAGAATGGCAGTGACGCCAATCTCATGCAGGCACCTACATAATGACACTAAGATCAACAAACTCACATGTGGATTGGAATCGGACACCATTCTCCTATGATCATTGGAATACTCCACCTAGAATAGTAGGGTAAACATTTGTACAAGTGGAGAATGGCAGGGTGCCAATCTATTATTACGCCCTAGAAAATGGCAGAGAAGCTAAACTCACATGTACATGCTTCTCAATGCCATTTTCTAGGGCCTAATAAGAGATTGGCACCACGGGAGAATGGATTTGTGTCAATCTCTGAGGAGAATGCCATCAGTGGAGAATGGCAGTGGTGCCAATCTCATACCATGACCTAAAAACATGCACAAGGAATCCTAAACTCACATGTGTAGTGGCACTTTTGCCATTATACTACTGCACCCAATAAAATTTGTGGAATGTCAATCTACAAGTTTAGTTTATCTAGACTACCATCAGTGGAGAATTGAACTGATGCCAATCACATGTAGGCAACTACATAATGACACTGAGATCCTCAGACTCACATGAGGATTGGAATTGGGCACCATTCTCCTATGACCCTTGGAATACCCCTCCTAGAATATTATGGTAAACATTTGTACTAGTGGAGAATGGCAATGGTGCCAATCTCTTATTAGGCCCTATGAAATGGCAGTCTGAAGCCTAAAATCACATGTACAGCCAATAAAATTAGTGGAATGTCAATCTATAGGTTTAGTTTGTCTAGATTACCACTAGTGGAGAAGCCTAAACTCACATGTGCATTCTTTTATGTAGTGATCACTGTCTCTGCTGTGTACAAATGTTCACCACTCTCCTATGATCACTGGAATACCCCTCCTAGAATAGCAAGGTAAACATTTGTACAAGTGGAGAATGGCAGTGGTGCCAATCTCATACCATGACCTGAAAACATGCACAAGGAATCCTAAACTCACATGTGCATTGGCACTTTTACCATTATCTTATTGCAGCCAATAAAATTAGTGGAATGTCAATCTATAGGTTCAGTTTGTCTAGATTACCACTAGTAGAGAATGGCAGTGATGCCAATCTCATGATGGCAACTACATAAAGACACTGAGATCATCAAACTCACATGTGGAATGGAATAGGACACCACTCTCCTATGATCACTAGAATACCCTCTTGGAATAGTAGGGTAAACATCTGTACAAGTGGAGAATGGCAGTGGTGCCAATCTCTTATTAGGCCCTAAGAGATGGCATTGAGAAGCCTAAACTCACATGTGCAGAGATCATATGGAATTGTGTCAATCTCTGTGGAGAATGCCACCAGTGGAGAATTGCAGTGGTGCCAATCTCATACCATGACCTAAAAACATGCACAAGGAATCCTAAACTCACATGTGCATTCTTCTATGTAGTGATCACTGTCTCCACTGTGTAGAGATCATATGGAATCCTATACTCACATTTGGATTGGAATCGGGCATCACTCTCCTATGATCACTGGAATACCCCTCCTAGAATAGTAGGGTAAACATTTGTACAAGTGGAGAATGGCAGTGGTGCCAATCTCTTATTAGGCCCTAAGAAATGGCACTCAGAAGCCTAAACTCACATGTGCAGAGATCACATGGAATTGTGTCAATCTCTGTGGAGAATGCCACCAGTGGAGAATGGCAGTGGTGCCAATCTCACATGTGGATTGGCACTTTTGCCATTATTCTACTGCCATTCTCCGCTAGTGGTAATGTGCATTCTTCTATGTAGTGGAATGTCAATCTATAGGTTTAGTTTGTCTAGACAACCACTAGTGGAGAATGGCAATGATGCCAAACTCATGGTGGCACCTACATAATGACACTGAGATCATTAGACTCACATGTGGATTGGAATCGGACACCACTCTCCTATGATGATTGGAATACCCCTCCTAGAATAGATTGAGAAGCCTAAACTCACATGTGCATTCTTCTATGTAGTGATCACTGTCTCCACTGTGTAGAGATCATATGGAATTGTGTCAATCTCTGTGGAGAATGCCACCAGTGGAGAATGGCAGTGGTGCTTATCTCATACCATGACCTGAAAACATGCACAAGGAATCCTAAACTCACATGTGCATTCTTCTATGTAGTGATCACTGTCTCCGCTGTGTAGAGATCATATGGAATTGTGTCAATCTCTGAGATCATCGAACTCAAATGTGGATTGGAATCGGAAACCACTCTCCTATGATCACTGGAATACCCCTCCTAGAATAGTAGGGTAAACATTTGTACAAGTGGAGAATGGAAGTGGTGCCAATCTCTTATTAGGCCCTAAGAAATGGCATTGAGAAGCCTAAACTCACATGTGTAGAGATCATATGGAATTGTGTCAATGTCTATGGAGAATGCCACTAGTGGAGAATGGCAGTGGTGCCAATCTCATACCATGACCTGAAAACATATAAAGGAATCCTAAACTCACATGTGCATTCTTCTATGTAGTGATCACTGTCTCCGCTGTGTAGAGATCATATGGAATTGTGTCAATCTCTGAGATCATCAGACACACATGTGGAATGGAATAGGATACCACTCTCCTTTGATCACTGGAATACCCCTTCTAGAATAGTATGGTAAACATTTGTACAAGTGGAGAATGGAAGTGGTGCCAATCTCTTATTAGGCCCTAAGAAATGGCATTGAGAAGCCTAAACTCACATGTGCATTCTTCTATGTAGTGATCATTGTCTCCACTGTGTAGAGATCATATGGAATTGTGTCAATCTATGTGGAGAATGCCACCGCTGGAGAATGGCAGTGGTGCTAATCTCATACCATGACCTGAAAACATGCACAAGGAATCCTAAACTCACATGTGCATTCTTCTATGTAGTGATCATTGTCTCTGCTGTGTAGAGATCATATGGAATTGTGTCAATCTCTGAGATCATCAAACTCACATGTGGATTGGAATCGAACACCACTCTCCTATGATCACTGGAATACCCCTCCTAGAATAGTACGGTAAACATTTGTACAAGTGGAGAATGGCAGTGGTGCCAATCTCTTATTAGGCCCTAATAAATGGCATTGAGAAGCCTAAACTCACATGTGCATTCTTCTATGTAGTGATCACTGTCTCCGCTTTGTAGAGATCATATGGATTTGTGTCAATGTCTGTGGAGAATGCCATCAGTGGAGAATGGCTGTGGTGCCAATCTCATACCATGACCTAAAAACATGCACAAGGAATCCTAAACTCACATGTGCATTGGCACTACCACTAGTGGAGAATGGCAGTGATGCCAATCTCATGTTGGCAACTACATAATGACAATGAGATCATCAAACTCACATGTGCATTGAAACTTTTGCCATGATAATCCTACTACAGCCAATAAATATAGTGGAATGTTAACCTACAGGTTTAGCTTCTCTAGATTACCGCTAGTGGAGAATGGTAGTGATGCCAATGTCATGCTGGCAAATACATAATGACACCGAGACCATCAAACTCACATGTGCATTCTTCTATGTAGTGATCACTGTCTCTGCTGTGTATATATCATATGGAATTGTGTCAATCTCTGTGGAGAATGGTACATACCAAGACCTTAAAAATGGCACAAGGAGTCCTAAACTCACATGTGCATTGGCACTTTTGCAATTATAGTGGAGAATTGAAGTGATGCCAATCTCATGCAGGCAACTACATAATGACACTGAGATCCTCAAACTCACATGTGGTTTGGAATCGGGCAACATTATCCTGTGATCCTTGGAATAACCCTCTCAGAAAATTAGGGTAAACATTTGTACAAGCGGAGAATGGAAGTGGTGCCAATATCTTATTCGGCCCTAGAAAATGGCATTGTGAAGCCTAAACTTAGAATAGTAGGGTAAACATTTGTACAAGTGGAGAATGGCAGTGGTGCCAATCTCTTATTAGGCCCTAAGAAATGGCATTGGAAGCCTAAACTCACATGTGCATTGGCACAAGGAATCCTAAACTCACATGTGCATTGTCACTTTTTCCATTATCCTACTGCCATTCTCCGCTAGTGGTTATGTGCATTCTTCTATGTAGTGATCACTGTCTCCGCTGTGTAGAGATCATATAGAATTGTGTCAATCTCTGTGGAGAATGCCACCAATGGAGAATGGCAGTGGTGCCAATCTCATACCATGACCTGAAAACATGCACAAGGAATCCTAAACTCACATGTGCATTGGCACTTTTGCCATTATCCTACTCCAGCCAATAAAATTAGTGGAATGTCAATCTATAGGTTTCGTTTGTCTAGATTACCACTAGCGGAGAATGGCAGTGATGCCAAACTCATGTTGGCCCTAAGAAATGGCATTGAGAAGCCTAAACTCACATGTGCATTCTTCTATGTAGTGATCACTATCTCCACTGTGTAGAGATGATGTGGAATTGTGTCAATCTCTTATTAGGCCTTGGAATGTCAATCTATAGGTTTAGTTTGTCTAGACTACCACTAGTGGACAATGGCAGTGATGCCAAACTGATGGTGGCACCTACTTAATGACACTGATATCATCAGACTCACATGTGGATTGTAATCGGACACACCACTCTCCTATCATCACTGGAATACCCCTCCTAGAATAGTAGGGTAGACATTTGTACAAGTGGAGAATGGCAATGGTGCCAATCTCTTATTAGGCCCTAAGAAATGGCATTGAGAAGCCTAAACTCACATGTGCATTCTTATATGTAGTCATCACTGTCTCTACTATGTAGAGATCATATGGAATTGTGTCAATCTCTATGGAGAATGCCACCAGTGGAGAACGGCAGTGGTGCCAATCTCATACCATGACCTGAAAACATGCACAAGGAATCCTAAACTCACATGTGCATTGGCACTTTTGCCATTATCCTACTGCAGCCAATAAAATTAGTGGAATGTCAATCTATAGGTTCAGTTTGTCTAGACTACCACTAGCGGAGAATGGTAGTGATGCCAATCTCATGTTGGCAACTACATAATGACACTGAGATCATCAAACTCACATGTGGAATGGAATAGGACACCACTCTACTATGATCGCTGGAATACCCCTCTTAGAATAGTAGGGTAAACATCTGTACAAGTGGAGAATGGCAGTGGTGCCAATCTCTTATTAGGCCCTAAGAAATGGCATTGAGAAGCCTAAACTCACATGTCCAGAGATCATATGGAATTGTGTCAGTCTCTGTGGAGAATGCCACCAGTGGAGAATGGCAGTGGTGCCAATCTCATATCATGACCTGAAAACATGCACAAGGAATGCTAAACTCACATGTGCATTCTTCTATGTAGTGTTCACTGTCTCTGCTGTGTAGAGATCATATGGAATTGTGTCAATCTATGTGGAGAATTCCACTAGTGGAGAATGGCAGTGGTGCCAATCTCATACCATGACCTGAAAACATGCATAAGGAATCCTAAACTCAAATGTGCATTCTTCTTATATGTAGTGATCACTATCTCCGCTATGTAGAGATCATATGAAATTGTGTCAATCTCTGTGTAGAATGCCACAAGTGGAGAATGGTAGTGGTGCCATGTGATGAATCAAACTTCTGCCATTCTCCTTCACAGCATGGAGGATGGCACCAATGGCATTATCCTTAAACTCTCACGGAGGATGGCACTTGTGACATTCTGAACAAACTCACAATCCATGTGTTCAATGGCATTTGTGACACTCTTCTAACATCATAATATGTTGGAGAATGGCACGAATACCATTCTTTATTATAACCATCTTAACTTTGATATTGTGTATATTTGCTTACTGTGATGGTGTAGTCTTTCATAATGCATATATAAGTTGCTTCGCCTTGGTTATTTTGTTAATAGAAGTTGCATTGTGGTTGTAATATTTCCTACTATAGTTATGATTTTCTATTATACATTTCATTGTGTCCTTGGTTCTTTTGTTAACAGAACATTGCAAGAATGGCTAGCAAGGGAAAGAGAAAGGTTCGAGAGGTGTCAGTTTATGATGGAGTTAGTTCTGGAAGAGGATGGTTTTTGGATATATACAATAACGAACTCCAAAAACTCCATAAAGTGCATTGTTTTGTGAACATCCAAGGAACAACTTTTAAAGATGTTGGACAAGTTAAAGAGATGGAGGATACCGAGAAAGACAACGTTCCTTGTCTCAAAATTCATACATTGGGAGGCAGTGTGTATCAATTGGATCCTGCTTGTTTTGATCATGCCAGGATGAATGCTATTGGGGAGGACACGATGATATCTAGGGGTTGGATTAATGAGCCAGAAAATTATACCAATCAACAGATATTAGAAAGCTTTGATTTGGTAACAAAAGGGATAAAGCAAGATATAAAAAAGAGTAGAAAAGTTTTGAAAAGAACCAAGAAAAGTGATGTTGATGGATCAAGCTCTCAAGTGTCTCAGAACACATTGAAAGAGAAGGCTAGAGAGACCTATTTGTTATGTATTTTCCCCTGATGTTCCACCTTGGTATGACCCCATGATGAACATAGATATTGTAGAATATGGTCACATTTGTATTGAATCCATAGATGATATACATGCAGGAGAGGAGCTATTTGCAGACTATGAGTTTTGAATAACAACATTGTATTTCTTTATACAATCATTACTTGGGAATTACTACTTTCTTGCCAACTATGTAAATTGGTGCATAATTGTTGTGTGTGAATAATATGCAAACATGTTCATAACTACATTCATAATGTATTTAGAAGGAGTGTCTCTCGTGCCATTCTTTCCGATGCCATTCTCTTTGGGGCTAGAAATTGAGAGTTTCTTTGGAATCATGATTTATTTCAGGGATTTCAATGGTGTATCAACAAGTTGTTATGTTTTCATCCTAAAGTGTACTTTTTTACTTTGCAATGAGTAATCAACATGACATGTAAAGTTATCGTTTTACAATAATGCTAGTCAGTCCAAACATTGAAAGTGCACAATAAATGATTGTCATTGCCACCTAAACTACATCAAATGCTTGTCATTGCCCATTGATTTTCCATCAACTACATATCTTGCATTCATTCTCCTCAACTACATATCTTCATTTTCCATCAACTACATATCTTACTAAGTTAAAAGCCTGTGCGTTTTCATTGCAATACTCATGGTTATTAATTACACTCTACATTTTTTAAACGGTGTTTTGGAGATTTTCAAATGAGAATGCTCACAACAAAAGCGAGTCTCAATATCAATGGAAATTCCAGAGACTCGCTATTATGAAGGTGTTTTTGAACATCACTATGGCTCACGAGATGAATCTAACTCAAATGGGTTTCAAAGTTTATTATTTTGTTGATGATAACGTAGTTTAGACACTGATATTCTATTTATTATTTAAGAATGTAGTTGATATTTCACACTTCATGAATGGCTATCTAGTCTATTTTCACATATTTCTCCTATTTTGTCATTGAGGGGAGTTACAATTTCTTCCAAAACTGCCATTCTGGGAATTGGGTTTTTCCCGAATTATCTAATACGGCCTTATATGAGCTTCAAACTTGATGTACATGCTTTTGTACTTTTATTCTTTCAAAGGATCAAACATGTATGAGAAGCAATTTTTTTTATCATTGGGTAAAACTATCTTTAAAGGTTGTTATGGGGAAAAACACTCTTTGTAAAATGTCGCTATATAATGACCTTATACAAGTCTGGAAAGTGTTGCTATATAGCGACGTTTATAAAAGTGTCACTATATAGCGACACTTTTTAAGCTTGATTTGCATACCGATGATTAGCACCCCATGCATGCTAAACATCGGTGCTTAACCATCGAAATAAGGCCCATGTGTAGTAGTGCAAGTCCCATGAACCCACTCCTCAGTCTTGTGAACCCACTCCGTGAACCCACTCCCAAATCCCAAGAGCATGAGCCTTCCCCTCAGCCTCAGCCTTCCCCTCACAGCCTCAGCCTCGACCCTCAGCCTTCCCCTTAGCCTTCCCCTCAGCCTTCCCCTCAACCTTCCCCTCAGCCTTTCCCTCGGCCTTCCCCTCCCCATGAGAGCACTCCCCCAATTGAGCAAAATGTATTTGATAACCTCTCGGACATAGAGAGGCTTCCTGAGGGCCAACAGAATGCTACAAAGAGCACAATCTTCCCTCTCCTGGTGATACAACCCATCCTAGAAATGATACCTATGCCCATGAAGAGGATAAAGTAGACACACAGGAAGCCCCATTTCAAAGGACAAAGCTCAAGACATCTGGGAGAGGAGGATTCAGAGGAGGATCAATGTAGACAAGAGCAGCAGATTCAAAGGAGGATCAACACAGACAAGAGTAGCGGAAGAAATTCAAGTAGTTTCTATTTTCTATGATACTGTATGGGATTGAGAGGATGACTGGAATGGCTCATTGTAAATACCATAGGTATGAATTATAAATACCTTGGTATGGGGTGAGAGTTATTTATGTATGGGATATTATGGAGTTTTTTAGAAAATAGGAAGAGTGAGTCATATAAAGAGGTGGGCTCATGTCCATGTGTTCCAATAATATAAGAGAGGCCACATGCCAAGCGTGTGGAAGGCATGTGGAGGAGTGTGAAGTCAAGAGAAATCCTTCTAGAACTCCTATGTGGAATAAGGAGGATGTGGACATGTGGAAAAGAGAGGGTCCCTATGGGCTCCATGTGAGGAGACTCTTGACTTTCTCAATATTTTAAGAGTCTTGAGCATCTTTTGATGGGACACATGGCAAGAGTAGCCAAAAAGGACATGGATGGTGACATACGTGCTTATGTGATTGATGGGGAAAGGAATCTATAGGCAGCAATTGTAAATGGGTGAAGGAGGGTAACAAAATCTCTATAAAAGGAGCCCTCCTCTCCCTTGTTCATCAGAATCTCTTCCACCATTAGGCCTCATGTTGCTGTAGCTCTAGTCTCCCCAAGCCTCTTCCATGAGCCTTCTCTTCCTCTTGTAGATATTCTCTTATGAAGACTCTTGAGTCCTTCTCTCTCTAGTTTATTCTCTCTCTATGAGTAGTCTTGGAGCTTCCGCTCCCTCTTGTATATATGAAACCTCTTCTTCTCCCTTGTGTTTGTAGTGTTGAGGTGGATTCTCACTCTATTTGTAATGAAGGTCACTTCAGGTTCTCTCTCTCTTGAGTGTCTCTTCCCTTTTCTTTCTTTCAAAGCCTTAAAAGTTCTTTCTATTCAGCTACTCACTGTGCACACATGGTCCATTTGTTTCCCGAGCCATTATGCAAACTTCTTCCCCTCTTCTAGGCGAAATCTATGAGGGGTGGATCGTTGATGAAGGTGGAGTCTTCAGGGAGCATCCTACTCAGGCGAAATTAGCCTGGGTGGAGGGTAGTTTTCATGACAGTTTGACCCCCTATTAGTGTTTTGCTCATAACTTTCTGCTCGTGGTCCGATTGTAATGAAATTTATATCAGCGCGAAGCTCTCTTCAAGATGCATGTTTTTGTATAATCAGATCTTGAATCAGATACTGCTGCAAAAAGTTATGAGTCTTTGTGTTTGATAGTCTATTTTCATGATAGTTTTTACCCCCTTCTAGTAAACTGTCCACATCTCTTCAACCGTCTGTCTATTTTCAATGAAACTTATATCAGCATGAAGCCCATTTCAAGGCGCATCTCTTTGTGTGCTTGAATCTTTGCTATCATGTCTCTACTGAAAGTTATAGTCCTATGTGTCTAATGACAGTTTGTAGAGTGTTTTGAGCTAAGTATAAAGGTGTCTATGAAGGAGGTGCAATGTTTCCTCGGAATCTACCCATCCGACCTAATAAGCCCCTTCAAACTCCTCGATATATATCAGTTCATGTCATGTTGAGCCGCAAGATCTTCTTTCAACAACGTATTGCTCTTCTCTTTGGTGTAGACCGGGTCACTGAGATTATGGCCTCTGCTGATCCTTTCCTTCTCCCTATGCTTGACTACAACATCACTTGGGATGTTACCATCTTCATTCTCATCTAAGGGAGGAAAGTATGGTGTGGTATCTTGGCATAAAAGCTTCTTTCTAATGTCTCATTCTTAATGATAAGTATCTTTGGCAGTCAGTTCGAATGCTGCAGGAAGTGAAGAGGTGCGTGAAGTTTATTACCCCCAACTTCATGTCACATCTTTTGGTGGAGACGCTGAGTATGTTTGGTATTGGATTCATCCCACCTTACTAAACGGTCTCGAGTGTACTTGATTGCATGTTATGCCTAGAAGAGGCATGTGTTTGTATGAGATAAAGAAGATGCCTGGAAGAACTCCGTTAGAGATTGCTACCCATTTAAGAGAACTTGAAGATTGTGAAGGTGATGCTCAAGCTATTCGCACAGTCACCATGATCATATCCTTTATGTTTGCACTGTTGAATATGTTGTTGAATCGACAACGTCGACAGTAGGCACAATGATAACTTGGGGATTGTTCCATGCACTGGCAGCTTGGTGTGAAGAAGAGTTGAATCTTTGGGTAGTTTTCGACTATAACAGTGGAGTGGTGATTCTTAATTCTTTCAACTTCTTTTGCTATGCAAACGATGGAGTACAATATCTTGAAGCTTTTATGTGCACTTCCTATTGTGAGAAGGGTGATTCTGGAATGCATGTATACACAATGTTTTCATGGTGCTGGTTGGTCACTTATTTTTGAAGATTTTGTTGAGGATCACATTGTGGAGGGTTTTCAACAAGTGGTTATGCTTAATAAGTTGGTCTTGGTATACTAAGGCTCTGTGGGATCTTGTTCGGATCTTGTTTGCGATATTATTTGGATCTTGGTGTTTCCTTTTTGGTGTTTCATCATGGTGAAGATTCCAATGTTTCGAGGGACCCAAGGGGAAGAGCCGGAGTCTTATCTTTGGGATTTTGTTCGAGGATGCCAGCTTTCTGGATGGTCCATGAAGGATAGGGCAGAGATTTTGCCTGATTTTCTTGAAGGTGTAGCCTGCCTTGAGTTGGCATGAGACCTTGCCGGACTCTACCAAGGAGGACTGGGACCAAGTGGTGGCAGTAATGAACCAGAGATTTGGGGCAGTGGAGTCGCCAAATGCTTTGATGTTGCAGTTGGACCGGTTCTGTCAAGGAGAGGGTGAGTTGGTCTCTGCATTGGCAATCCGATATGAAACTTTATGGACAAAGTATGAAAGGGCAGCTTTGCGAGCTGTGGCATCGGCATCATCGGCCCCTCAAAGTCTCTCAGGAACGGAGCACTTAAAGATGAGCAAATTTGTTATGGCTTTAGAGCCTCGTCTTCGCTCAAAGGTAACGAGTAAAGATCCAACAACATACGTGGAGGCGCTTCGCATTGCAACCAAGAAAGAAGCTTCTCTAAAGATCGAATCCTCTTTTGTGTCTTCAACAGCTTCAACCTCTAAGGTGGAGGTAATGAGCACTCCTCAGGTACCAAAGTCCTCTGAGTTAAATCATAATATCTCCCAATTGATGGCAGAGTTTGCTTATTTGAAATTGCATTTGGTTAATGCACGACAACCTAGAGCACCAAAGAGTGAAGATAGGCCTCGAGATAGGAGTGGGGTCACTTGCTATGAATGTAATGAAAAAGGTCACTATCGCCCCGAGTGTCCTAGATTGAGAAAGAAAGAAGAAAAACAAGTATCCTTGTTAGAAGCTTCTTCAAGGGATGAGGAAAGAGGAGAGGAACACCGTAGTAAGAAAAAGAAGGCATCTAGAAGGAGAATTAGCCAGTCAGACTTTCCTTTAGGACAAGGAATTGGAAGCTATGACTTGTTGTCCGACCTTAAAGAAAAGGAAGCTCATATCACCTTTGGTCAATTACTTGCTTTGTCTCCAAAACTACGGAAGGAATGGGGAAAACTAGGAAGCACAAGGGTGTCAAAGAAGAAAAAGAAGAAAAGTGCCAATCCTGTTGTTCAAAAGGTAGATATAGATGTTGGTGATGATGTACCTACGGTTGATGTGATCATTGATGGTCAAGTGATTTCTAATGTGTACATTGATGATGGAGGTGCATCGATTAATGTCATGAGTGAGAAGACCATGATTGATGCTGATTTAAAATACTCTAGTACTACCTCTCCTTATCGCATCAAATTGGCTGACAACACGGGTTAAGACCTTGGGAGTTGTGAAGAATCTAGAAGTGGATGTATGTGGAATTTCTGTGCCGACTACTTTTCAGGTGATCCCTACCAAGCCAGATGCACATGCCTATCCATTGATTTTGGGAAGGCCTTGGCTATGCAAGGTGAAGGCTGTTCAAAAGTGGGATACTGGAGAATTGATTTTGCAGGGAAATGATAAGAAGGTGCGCTACAACATCAGAAGCCGCAAAAAGGAAGTTGTCAAGGAGGAGTCTTCAACATCAGAGAGTTCAAGCTCTGACTTAACCAATGAAGAAGAAGAGACAGGCTGTAGCTCCGAGGAGTCCAACTCAGAGGGTGAGGTGGGAGGAGTGGCCTTTGGTCTTTGTCTTGGTGCTAATCGGGATGAGTCAGGAAGGAACAAGGTGCTGGTGCAAGAAGATCCTGTAGAGACACTTCATGTGGAGGATGTGGAGCACATTAAACGACACCAACGCAATGAAGAGCTTCTTGGTGATTCTCTATCAGGTAGTGAGAAGCTCCAGTACTTAGATATGCTAGATGATTTTCCATGTCTCTTTGCAACAAGCTATTCACAGGTTCGGCCAGTCTCTCTTGTGGAGCACAAGATTGAGTTGAAGCCAGAAAGCAAGCCAGTTGTGCAACGCTTAAGGCGATTGGGGGTGATCCAAGCTGAGGCACTAAAGAAAGAGGTAACACAGCTACTTGAGGCAGGATTCCTCTTTCCTGTTGATGATTCAGAATGGATATCTCCTGTAGTTGTCACACCAAAGAAAGAAAATAAGTGGCGAGTTTGTGTCATGGACTTTCGTCCTTTGAATGCATGCACTAAGAGGGATCATTTTCCTTTGCCATTCCAGGATGAAATACTAGACCAAGTAGCAGGGCATGAGATGTATTCTGTATGTGATGGGTATTCTGGATACTTTCAAATTCGTATTTGGGAGGAAGATCAAAAGAAAACATCATTTGTCACACCTTGGGGAGTTTTTGCTTACCGAGTGATGCCTTTTGGGTTGACCAATGCACCAGCTACATTTCAAAGGTTCATGAGTCAAGTTCGTGAGCCTTACTTGGGAAAGTTCATAAGGGTGTTTTTGGATGATTTTTGCATTTATTCTCAGCACATGGATCACATGGAGAAGTTAAAGATGGCCTTAGCTAGGATTGATAAAGCAAAAGGGTGTCTAAATCCTAGCAAGTGTCATTTGGCTCAAACAAAAGTAGTCTTGTTGGGGCATATTGTGTCTCAAGAAGGCCTACAAATGGATACTGACAAGGTTCAAGCAATCATGGCATTGCCAACCTGAGAGTGTCACTGGTGTTCACAGAATTCTAGGAAAGAGCAAGTATTATCAACGCTTTTGTGATGATTTCACAGAGATAGTGCATCCCATGAACTTGTTGACAAGAAAAGGAGTTTCTTTCCAATGGGGTATGGAGCAATAACAGTCTTTCTAGCAACTTAAGGAGGCCATGAGTAAGGGCCCAATATTAAAGCCCCCTGATTGGTCTCAAGGCTTTTATGTAAATCCAAGTGTATCTTTGCATTCAGTTGGTGCGATATTGCTACAAAAAGGAGAGGCAGGTAGAATGCAACCCATCTATTATGCTAGCCGATAGCTTACAGATGTGGAAACAAGGTATGAAGAAATGGAGTAGCAAGCTCTCTCTTTGGTGTTTTCAGTCAGAAAATTTCGCTCCTATTTATTACCTCGACCATTTTTCTTCCTAACCTCTCAGTCTGTATTAGCATATCTAGTTTGCAAGCCTAATCCTGGAGGGAGATTTGCAAAATGGTTGTCAGAGCTTCAAGAGTTCTCTTTCTCTTTTGTCACTGAAAATACCACTAGGTCCACTATGGCAGATTTGCTCATAGGACGGGAGGATCTAGGAGAAGAAAAGAAATGTAAGGAGAACATTAAAGATGAAAGGGATACACCACCAACAGCTTTTGTTTTGTATTTTGATGGGGCTTTTAGTCCTTCATGCCAACAAGGAGCCGGGGGGATAGTCTTGATGAATCCTAAAGGTCAAGAGGTATGGGCAAGAGGACAAGAGCTTCCAGGTATCACAACTAACAATGCAGCTAAGTATAATGCTTTGATTCTTGGTTTGGAGGGTTGTCTTCAAAGTCAAGTTAAAGAATTGGAAGTAAGAGGAGATTCTCAGCTTATTATAAAGCAAATGCAAGGGCATTACAAGACAAGAAGCCCTCATTTGAAGGAGCTTAATCAAAAGGCTATGGCACTATGTAGTCAGTTTGATTTTTGCAAGTTTGTTCATATAAACAAAAAAGAAAATCAAAGGACAGATGAGTTAGCTAAAGCCATTGTAGTGCCAGACCGGGGGGTGGTTTCTTGGGTAGACACTGGATGGCCAGAACTACAAGATAATCAGAAATATGTGGAAGAAGGCATGTTGCCTCGAGGGTTAACTCCACAACAGAAGCAGAGATTGGTTACTTTTGGCCACGCCTTCATAAGGATGTATATGAATGTCACAAATGGAACCTATCAGCTTGAGGATGTTGATGGCATGGTGATACCCGGATGCACCAATGAGTATTGCCTTAAATTCTTCTATGCTCGACCACCTTGAGGGCCAGTAGACCCTCTTTGTACTAGAGAGGATCTGCTGGGGGGGGAAAGATGTGACGCCCAAAATTGATATTTTTAACTTGGCATTGATATTGTTTTTCTCTATGTTTGATAAGAGTTTCAGTATCAAGTGATAGCCTAGCGGCTCTCACTTATTTTTATTTTCTATGATATTGTATGGGATTGAGAGAATGAGTGGAATGGCTCATTGTAAATACCATAGGTATGAATTATAAATACCTTGGTATGGGGTGAGAGTTATTTGTGTATGGGATATTATGGAGTTTTTTAGAAAATAGGAAGAGTGAGTCATATAAAAGAGGTGGGCTCATGTCCATGTGTTCCAATAATATAATAGAGGCCACATGCCAAGCGTGTGGAAGGCATGTGGAGGAGTGTGAAGTCAAGAGGAATCCTTCTAGAACTCCTATGTGGAATAAGGAGGATGTGGACATGTGGAAAAGAGAGGGTCCCTATGGGCTCCATGTGAGGAGACTCTTGACTTTCTCAATATTTTAAGAGTCTTGAGCATCTTTTGATGGGACACATGGCAAGAGTAGCCAAAAAGGACATGGATGGTGACATACGTGCTTATGTGATTGATGGGGAAAGGAATCTACAAGCAGCAATTATAAATGGGTGAAGGGGGTAACAAAATCTCTATAAAAGGAGCCCTCCTCTCCCTTGTTCATCAGAATCTCTTCCACCATTAGGCCTCATGTTGCTGTAGCTCTAGTCTCCCCAAGCCTCTTTCATGAGCCTTCTCTTCCTCTTGTAGATATTCTCTTATGAAGACTCTTGAGTCCTTCTCTCTCTAGTTTATTCTCTCTCTATGAGTAGTCTTGGAGCTTCTGCTGCCTCTTGTATCTATGAAACCTCATCTTCTCCCTTGTGTTTATAGTGTTAAGGTGGATTCTCACTCTATTTGTAATGAAGGTCACTTCAGGTTCTCTCTCTCTCTTGAGTGTCTCTTCCCTTTTCTTTCTTTCAAAGCCTTAAAAGTTCTTTCTATTCGGCTGCTCACTGTGCACACATGGTCCATTTGTTTCCCGAGCCACTATGCAAACTTCTTCCCCTCTTCTAGATGAAATCTATGAGGGGTGGATCGTTGATGAAGGTGGAGTCTTCAGGGAGCATCCTACTCAGGCGAAATTAGCCTGGGTGGAGGGTAGTTTTCATGACAGTTTGGTCCCCTCTTAGTGTTTTGCTCATAACTTTCTGCTCGATAGTCCGATTGTAATGAAATTTATATCAACACGAAGCTCTCTTCAAGGCACATGTTTTTGTATAATTAGATCTTGAATCAGATACTGCTGCAAAAAGTTATGAGTCTTTGTGTTTGACAGTCTGTTTTCATAACAATTTTTACCCCCTTCCAGTAAACTGTCCATATCTCTTCAACCGTCTGTCTGTTTTCAATGAAACTTATATCAGCGTGAAGCCCATCTCAAGGTGCATCTCTTTGTGTGCTTGAATCTTTGATATCATGTCTCTACTGAAAGTTATAGGCCTCTGTGTCCAATGACAATTTGTAGAGTATTTTGAGCTAAGTATAAAGGTGTCTATGAAGGAGGTGCAATGTTTCCTCGGAATCTACCCATCCGACCTAATCAGCCCCTTCAAACTCCTCGATATATATCAGTTCATGTCATGTTGAGCCGCAAGATCTTCTTTTAACAACGTATTGCTCTTCTCTTTGGTGCAGACCGGCTCATTGAGATTATGGCCTCTGCTGATCCTTTCCTTCTCCCTATGCTTGACTACAACATCACTTGGGATGTTACCATCTTCATTCTCATCTAAGGGAGGAAAGTATGGTGTGGTATCTTGGCATAAAAGCTTCTTTCTAATGTCTCATTCTCAATGATAAGTATCTTTGGCAGTCAGTTCGAATGCTGCAGGAAGTGAAGAGGTGCGTGAAGTTTATTACCCCCAACTTCATGTCACAATAAGCATAAGCATATGCTTTCTCTCTTTTTCTCTTTTTTCCCGTCTTTTCTTATTTTCTCCTCTCTTTTCTTATTTTTCCCTCTTCTTTTTCCTGCTCTTATGCTTATGCTCTTTTCCCCTCTTCTTTTTCCCTTTCTTTTTTCATTGTTTTTCCCCCTCTTCGTTCCTCTTCCTTCTCTTATTTCCTATCTTTCATCCTCTTTTCTTATCTTTTCATAAGCATATGCATTTGCCTATACTTATGCTTATGCATGAGCATATGCTCATATGCTCATATGCTTTTCCCCTCTCTTTTTTCCTTCTCTTTTTGCATCTTCCTTCTCTTCTTTTCCCCTCTCTTATTTCCTCTTTTTCATCCTCTCTTCTATTCTTTTCATAAGCATATACATTTGCCTATGCTTATGCTTATTTATGAGCATATGCTCATATGTTCGTATGCTTTCCCCTCACTTTTTTCCTTCTCTTTTCCTCTCTTCCTTTCTCTTCTTTCTCTTCTTTTTCCCTCTCTTATTTCCTCTCTTTCATTTTCTTTTCTCTTCTTTTCATAACATATTCTTTCTCTCTTTTCCTCTTTTTACCCCTCTTTTCTTCTTTTCTCCTCTCTTTCGAAAGGGTAATTTTGTAACAAATAATGGTGTATATCTTCGACATGTATATGCTTTTGTCGCTTTGCTCGTTTGAGCAATTTTGTATCACCCTTTTCACAAAGGAAATTTTGTAACAAATAACATTCTTTTGTAATTACTTAAAAAAAAACATTAGTGGGGCAAAACAAGGCTTGCTGTGGCCCTATTTAGCCTCATTAATGTTTTTTAAAAGCTTCTATTAATTGTCGCTATATAACGATGTTTACCAGTTGCTATATAGTGACATTTACAAGTGTCACTACATAGTGACATTTACCAGTGTTGCTATATAGCGACGCTTATATAGCAACCGTTCTTTTTCGACAGTTATAGCAGCATAAATACCGACCTTTGCGCCTGTCAAAAAAATACTTTTTAGTGTAGAAAAGGTCGGTATTTTCATCAGAAAAGGGCTTGTGCCTTGTAGCATTGGGAGGAGGAGAAGGCTCACGAGACTGGGGAGTGGGCTCACGAGAGTCTTGGGAGACCTCACGAGAGTTGGGGGAAGGCTCACAAGAGTCAAGGGAAGCACCACCGGACCCAGATAGGTTTGTGTCTGCAGATGCCATGGAGGTGGTGGAGCTAGAGGAGGAAGGGTGGAGGTGATGTCCCATGGGTCTAGTAGTGTTCTTCACTCTTGCCATTGAATAATGAGAGTTAGGGTCTTTTTTAATGTTTTATATAGGCCCATCATCTTTTGACACCCCTTTTAATTCCGTTTAGGGTTTCATCATGCCCCCTACCCCTGCCTTAACCCCCCCACCCACCCTCGTTGCCCTCCCCCCCCCATTGCCCTCCCCCTACTTGCCCCGCCCATACCCGTCGCCCTTCCCCATACCCCCCATCGCCCCCTTCCCATACCCTTGCTACCACTCCATCCCTCCCCTTGCCCCACCACACACCCCTCCCTTCTCTCCCCCATCCTTCACCATGTCCCACTTTCCCCAACATCGTGTGAGTACAAAAATTGTGGTCAAAATAAGCAAGATATTAAAGAGTCAGTACACAAATTGTGGTCAAAATAAGCAATATATTTATTTCATATTTGTATACAATTATACCATAGCTTCTATTGGTGTTTGGACCCATCTGCTCCCTTCTCTCACTCTAGCTTGCAACCAATGTGTGACTCCTTGACTCCCTATGGATGCTCTCCAAGCACTATGCCTTTTATTCTTTGATACAATTTGAACTGATTTTGCAAGTTCTGATGCCTTTGCCTTTTCAGACTTCAAATTCCTTCCTAGTAAACATCTAAAAAACCAGTCGAACATCTCATGCAATGCATTGCTATGAGTGACACCACCACCATGCCTTGAGTTCTTGAAGTAGGCTGCCTTGGCTCTATAGTGTGACTTCTCCATGCCTTGTGTATTCCAAATGGACAAAGGGCCCCAATTTTGTACAAACCATGGTTCATGTGCATAGAAAATATGCTGCAAACATGATGAAAATGATTTTAGCGACAAAAATTGTTTATAAAGCAAGCGCTAAATATTATGATGGTGCCAAAGTCGCTACTTGAGGATGAGAAGCCTTATTGATTGTGCATTCACACACTGCTTTCCAGTATTCCCAACCCAAAATGCTTTGAGACAATGTATATTTGCCTTTGTCAAGATTGTGATTCAATACGAATCCCCTTGCCTTCCCTCCACCCATGTGTGAAGAGAGTAGGAGAGAAGGAAGGAGTCTCACTTGTAGCTTTCTCACATACACAATGGGGGAATATACACAAAGGTGGAGGCTGAAAATAGTTTTCCTCTTCTTAGGTGTGAAAGCCAAAAGAACTCTCTTAGTACAAACGAATAGGTGAACCCTATGTGTGGGTCTCAAACCAAACTCAGCTAACTAAGGTGGCATACTAATTGAGCCACTAACTAGAGTAGATAAAGATAGCTATCATCCAACTATTATTCATGGGTGGTGTACCAACTGCATCTACAACTAACAGGTCGGTGACATAAATGCACAAAGGTCACCTTGGCATATCACGAGTGGAGCTCAATATCTCAACACTCCCCCTCGAGCTCAATCCCAATTCCTACACACCAAGCAGGTCTCTAAACTTGCGCAGCTTCTCTGTGCCCAATGCCTTCATGAATATGTCAGCTACCTGATCCTTTGTGCTGACATATAAAGTAGATCAATAAAAGCTACTAGAACCTTCTCTTGCACATAGTGAAAATGGTCTGAATGTGCTTTGTTCTAGCATGATAGACTGGGTTATTTGCCAAGTGTATACTGCTCATGTTATCACAATAAACGACAACTAGCCGATATGTAGACTGGTGCATATCATAAAGTAGCTTATGCAACCAAGCTACCTCACATGCAGCCATTGCTGCACCCTTGTACTTAGCCTCTGTGCTTGACAAGGCAACTGTAGGTTCTTTCTTGCTGCTCCAAGTGACTGCAGCACTGTCAAAAGAGAACACATATCCACTAGTAGATCGTCTATCAAAAATACTACCAGCCCAATCAGCATCAATGTATCCATGCAACTGTATCTGAATACCAATCTCATAAAATAGTCCATACTGCAATGTGGACTTCACATACCTCACTATGTGTCTAGCGGCATCCAAATGTGGTTTCCTTGGAGCCTGTATAAACTGACTTACCAACCCAACAACATAGCTCAAATCTGGCATGGTAATAGTCATATAAATCAAACTTCCTACTATACATCTGTACATAGTAGGGTCTTTCAGAAGCTCACCTACATCTGCACTCAGCTTCACATCCTGCATAAAGAAACTGAAATAGGCTTATAGCCTATCATCCCATATTTGGATAGCATGTCCAATCCATACTGCCTTTGCAAGAGCCATGTCCCACTTGTAGATTTAATCACCTCAATGCTCAAGAAGTAACGCAGCTCTGCCAAATCCTTCATCTCAAACTTTTGCTTCAATAGCATTCTCACATGAAGGATATCTTCATCACTATCACCTGTGATGATCAAATCATCAACATAAATGACAAGCATCATAATGCCTTTCTCTGTTTTTCTCACATAGAGTGAGAAATCTACCTTGGAAATCTAAAATCTAATAGTGACAAGATACTGTCCTATCTTCTCAAACCATGCTTTGGGTGCTTGCTTCAAGCCATACAAGGCTTTCTTCAACTTGCAAACAAACTCAGGATGGACATCATGAACATAACTTGGTGGTTGCTCCATATAGACCTCTTCTTGCAAATCACCATTGCAAGAAAGCATTCTTTACATCCATATGATGTAAAGACCATCCCTTTGATGCAACCATAGCAATGACTGCTATTACGGTTGCCATCGTTGCAACCGGACTGAATGTTTCTTCATAATCAATGCCATATGTCTATGCATACCCCTTGACAACTAATCTTCCTTGTATCTATTCAATGAACCATCTGCATTATGCTTCACATTATAAACCCACTTGTAGTCAATTGCATTCTTGTCTTTAGGCAAAGGCACCAATTCCCATGTAGCATTTGCTTCCAAGGCATCCATTTCTTCATCCATGGCTTTCTTCCTTTTTTCTTTTGCCATGGCTTGCTCAAAAGAAGTGGGTTCTGGTTCATGTATCGCTTTGACCATATAGGCATAGTGAATGGTTGTAAATCCATCATATTTCAGCCTATCCACAAGATACCTAGCTTTGGTAGACCTGTGAAAAATAGGATCACTACCAGGTGCTCTCAAAACATCCCTTGTCTTCCTTACTCTAGGTGTAACAATAGAAGAAATACCCAACTCATCATTAAGGCTCTGTTTTGAGCCATTGGATTCACCATCCACATAAGAGTGACCTGCATTCACATCAACCATGTGCTGATCTACTTTCTCTTTTCCTTTTCGTGATACTTGCATACCACTATCTGCAGTGCTTTGAGGAGATTCTCTTGATCTCAATCTGCGTGTCCATGGCAAAGTATGTGAACCATTGCTAGAGGACACTACAGGTCCACTAATATTTTGTGATTGCTGCTATGAATTCTATGCAGCATTGCCATTTTGTGCATCTACATCATCAATCACATTTACTGGTTTATACTAGCTACTCATCTCATAAAAAACAACATCTTTGCTCACTGTAAACTTACGAGTAGAAGGGTTATAGCATCTATACCCTTTCTGCTGTAGAGAATAGCCAATAAAGATGCACTTCTAAGCCTTTGGATCTCAACTCATCTGGCACATGAACATAGGCAATGCAACCAAAAACTTTCAAATGAGAAATATATGGTTTCCTACCAGTATACCTCTCCTCTAGCATCATGCCATGTATTGCTACGTTGGGAGTCCTATTCATTCTGTAGACTGCTATAGCAACTGCTTCAGCCCAATAATAATTTGGGAGTAATTTGGTAGGTCTTTTTGTTGAGCATGGCATGAGATACCTCTCCAATATGCCTGTTTTTCCTTTCTGCAAGTCCATTTTGCTATGGGGTATGACTGCATGAATATTGTTGCTTTATGCCATTCTCCTGCAGGAAACTTGCAAACTCATTTGAGAGGTACTCTCCCCCTCCATCTAACCTTAGGCATTTGATTTGCAGGCCTGTTTCTTTTTCAACCATAGCTTTAAAAGCTTTGAAATGCCCAAACACCACTTTTCTTTTTCATAAAATACACCCAAGATTTTTTGCTATAGTCATCAATAAAAGTGATAAAATAATGACAGCCTCCAATAGATGCAGCTTTAGTAGTCCACACATCAGAGTGGATTAATTTCAATGGCCTATTACTCTCGTCTAGGAAATTGTTTCCTTACCTGTTTTTCAAATTGACAGGCTTCACATACCTTATGCATTTTTGCAACCTTGAACTTAGGCAATCCTATAATAAAATTTTGGGCCTGCATTAATTTAAGTCGCTGTACATTAACATGACCAATGCATTTATGCCAGATATCAATATCTGCAACTACATCGGTCCCATGTGCAAACATTGCTGCACTCAATTTAGGCATGTCCGCATCCAACGTAAACATCCTGCCCTTCTTCTTCCCTTTTGCTATCAAGTGACCTTTATTTTTCATATACTCAACAAAGCATCCATGAGGATTAAATCTAGCCTATAAGCCCTGCTGAACCATTTAACCAACAGAAACCAGGTTCTTGGTGATATTTGGGACATGAAATACATCAGACAGGTATTTCTTTTTCCCATCCTACATAGACAAAGGAATTTTACCAATTTGCACAATAGGATGTGCAGTATCATCACCAGTCTCCACAAATCCTGGTCTTTCCATTTACCTTGCATCCTGCATCCATTCTGCATGACTTGTCATGTGGTTTGACACACCTGAGTCAACATACCACACATCATTTCTTTCTTTTGCACTTGTCATAGAATTGGTCATGTGTTGCACCATAAAGAGATGCTCATTTCTGTCATCACCCTATCTACTAGAGGATGCATAATTGCCTTGCTGCAATTTTCCAATCATGATGTCATTCTACTTTTGATAGTAGTCTTTAACCATATGACCCATTTAACCACACTAGTAGCATTCAACATTGTTGTTTGCATTTTGGCCTCTCTACCATCCACCACGACCTCTTTGGCTCCCCCTACCTCTAAAGTTACCACGTCCTCCTCCATAGGACTAGTTTTCTTGAATTTGCTACATATTCTAATTTCTGCCACGGCCTCCAAATCGGCCTGCTCTACCTTTGCCTCTACCTCTTCTAGCATTTGAGTAGAAGACAACTTCTTTTGAAGTTCCTCCTAAAGAAGATGCACCACCATTTCTCTACTCTTTAGAAATTAGAAGAGCAATCAGCTCCTCAAAATGCAGGAAATTCTCACAGATGGCAATGGATGTCGAGAATTGTGCATAATCCTTTCCTATACCATTCATGGTCACAGAAACTAAATCATGATCTTCCACTGGCGACCCAATAGAAGAAAGTGCATCTGCAATCATCTTCACCTTCATGTGGTACTCATTGATGCTCATATTTTCTCTCTACACATTATGTAACTCCTGATTGAGCTGCATTTTCCTAGCTTGTGTATTTGTGCTAAACATTTTTGTCAAAGTATCCCACGCCTCCTTCGGCGTGCTTGCATCCTGAATATGCATAATCATAGACAGCCAGTACATAACTTTTCTGGCTCTCTCATGCTAGCTTTTAAATGCCTGCAACTTCTATTGATTGGGAACATTAGGAATAACTGGTTCTTGTTTATCTCCAGTAATGAACTCCCAATAGCCTTTTCCCTTAAGAAAATTCGTAATTCTAAACTTCCATTCTTAGAATTTGTTCTTGTCAAGCTTTTCGGTGACAATCTGTGAAAGAGCATCAGATGCCATTACAGAACACTACAAAATATTCTGTCACTGCAAAAACTGCAAAACTGACGAAAGTGGTATTTGACCACATAGTCACTTGTTAGTGATGATTATGCATCAACAGCAATAAGAATGATTATGTCACTCCCAATATCTATGTGCACAGGCATACGATGTAATTTCTATGACAACTTTTCATCGACCTGCAGAACAATGGTCGCATAGTAAAAATAAGGCACTTTTTGAGTGCCTTCAGAAAACTTTTGCCACCAAAACAGGCCCCGAAATGACCTCAAATCAAAAAAATAATTTCAAAACCCATAGCATGTATTGCCCTCTCACCACATCACGAAGGGCGTCCCAACATGAGACAGTGCATTCTTGCACTTTTCGGCTATGCTACTTGCAAAGATTTGCTCCCAAACTTGAAAAAAAAAGGAAAGCAACACTAATCCTCTTACTAGGACACCATGAGCTTTCTCACATACACAATGGGGGAATATACACAAAGGTGGAGGCTGAAAATAGTTTTCCTCTTCTTAGTTGTGAAAGTCAAAAGAACTCTCTCTTAATACAAAAGAATAGGTGAACCCTATGTGTGGGTCTCAAACCAAACTCAGCTAACTAAGGTGGCATACTAACTAAGCCACTAGCTAGAGTACATAAAGATAGCTGTCATCCAGCTATTATTCATGCGCGGTGTACCAACCGCATCTACAGCTAACAGGTCAGTGACATAAATGCACAATGGTCACCTTGGCATATCACGAGTGGAGCTGGATATCTCAACACTATGGACACTTTTGCAAGAATATTTTGTGTTGCCCCAGACATTTTCTTATCCTCCTTAAGCTCGACATGTATGTCCTCCATGGAATCCCATCTCTGACAGCAACTTCTCAGCTTTTGCAATGTACCATGTGGACACTTCTTGCAGAATTAAATTCCAAGCATAAACAAGATGCAAATACAACTTATCAAAGTACGTGTAGTTCTGCGTGTAAAGTACATATGTGTACTCTCTCAAGTGGGATGGGCAAGATGGGATCCCACTTTGGATCCTTCTTGTCACGATTGGGAGCTTGTGTTTGGCTGAAGATAGAATGCCATTCTCCCATTGTAAGCCAACCTTCTACTTACATTGCGAACACATGCAATAAAGGCATGTGTTCATTGCATTTGCCCCTGTATCACAACCATGCAAGATTTTCAGGGTTTTCAAATCACCAGGAAGATGCCATTCAACTCGAAATGTTCCATGGCCATCGACTATCAATGTTTGCCCTTCCTCTTGTCTTCGGATCATCGATGGGATTCCTGTTCTATCTAGAACCCACTTCAATGTCTCATGGCACTCTTTTGGAGTCTCAAATGTTGCAAACCACAATATATCTTTCTCTGATTGCACTGAGAAATCTGGCTCTACTTCTTCATTCCCTTGAACAAAGGCTAATTATGCTTTATTCATAATGCAAATGCTCACTCTCTCTAACTTGTATTCTTTCACCAATTGAGCTTCATCCATTTTGATGAAAAATATGAGCTTTCCATTGCAATCTGTACAACAAAAGTGAGAAATCGTTAGGATATAAGAAATGAACTAAGTAAAGTGCAATGCTATAATGGATTTCCTCTCACCATCTTCTCTCATGCCATAGAATTTGACCATTGCTTGTTGTAGTTTCTCAACATCTAAGTAGACATTGTTGAAAGCATTCATCTCAAAGGTTTGCAAGACATATTTCTTTTAATTCTTCCAAGTCATTGTGCCCCTTACACAATGGTACCCTCCAAGAATTTCTCTTGCACATTGGTTTGTTTCTCGCCATGCACATCTCATAGACCAAGGTGTGGGTAGGGGCACTATAGACTTCCTATACTTTCCCAAAATAGTAGACTTGGATGAACAACTTACACCGGTAGTATCACAAGCTGCAAGCATCTCCTTTGCATCCATAATATCCTTGAAGTCCTTCATCACCTCTTCATCAAGTTGCACACATAGGTGCTTGTGTCTTCGGTCCCTCAGTATCCCAATGACATCGCTTGACTTCAATAAGCTAGCTAGATCATATGAATAGTCAATATCATTCCCGTCCATTCTTCCCATCACATCTTCCATGAAGTTCCTAAAGACGAACGCAAGAAAAACTTATCACAAATAATGTAGCACAAAAGAGTGTAATTTCGTTGGAACATTTGATAACCAACCTTGTAGCCCGAGCTCTCCTCTTTCTAGCACCACCAGTGGGTGCCAATGCATCCATGTTATGTAAGTACCTTCTTTTCCTCTCCTTCAATCCCAAAGGTGTTTCTTTCATCTTTTGCACTTGTTCTTCTACCTTCTCTCGTTCCTTCTCTATGGCTTGTCGAACTTGATTGTATACAGATCTTTCCAAGTCTTTTTTGGACTCAGCTAGCTTATAGATTGACTCTTCTAATTTATGTTGCTCCAAGTCCAATGCATTTCGCTCCAAGTCCAATGCTTTCCACTACAAGGCATAGGCCCTTCGTTATTAAAGTCGTTAAAAGCATCGGAAAAGAACCGTCGCAATATAGCAACACTGATAAATGTCGCTATATAGTGACACTTGTAAACGTTGCTATATTGTGATGATTAACAGAACTAAAAAAAAAGCATTAGTGGGGCTAAACAGGGCCATAGCAGGCCCTGTTTTGCCCCACTAATGCTTTTTTTTTTGGTAATTACAAAAAAAAGTTTTTTATTACAAAATTTCCCTTGCAAAAAGGGTGATACAAAATTGCTCAAATGAAATGATCGAGCAACAAAAGCATATAAATGTCAAACATATACAATATTATTTGTTACAAAATTACCCTTTTGAAAAGGGTGATACAAAATTGCTCAAACGAGCGGATATACAAAATGACATACATGGCGCAATATATGCAAACTCCTACTACTACTACTACTCATTCGAATTGCCCTTGTCATCCTCGTCCTCGTCCTCATCTTGTTGGCCTGATCCTTGGTCTTCGTGAGCTGCGCCTTCTTCCTGATCCTCGTCACGTGCGTCTGATCCCTGGCCCTGGTTGATCGCTCGCCTTCGGGGATGGGACACTCGAGCTTTGACCCTAAGAGAACCATATAAATTGAAAATTAGATTGGAACTTAAAGAATAAAACAATTTAAAAAGTGAGATTACAAGTAGGAGTAGACTTATATCGTGCGAGCAGCCACCTCAGCCCAATCAACTATTGCTTCCATTGCCTCTTGCTCAATAAACCACGGCTTTGTTCCTATGCGAAATGCATGTCGCGTCTCTGCATCTATAGGAAGATGACCCATTGCAGATTGCTGTGGATCCAATTTACGAGAGTTGGAGTTAGATAAAGTGCATGTAATATGTAGTAAAACAAATAGAACAATACATTAAATGAGAAGATGTAGACTTACCATGGTTGCCTCGAACGCCAACCATCTGCCTACACCAAAGTGCAAAGTACCTACGATGTCTAGCCATCTCTTTGTAGCCCTCCTCTGACCCTCTAAAATTGTAGGATGGTCCCTATTTTGCTTCTTGAAGAACTTCCAATTAGCTTTGTCTGCCCAACTGGGTTTAGCCATCCCCTTTGCGATGGAAGTATGCAAGGTTGATCTACGATGCTTCAAGACCAAACCCATGCACTCTCGCATATAGTTCTCATTAAACTCCCAATTTGGTGGGTTAGGGTATTTTTGTTTTAATTCATCGATGACCGCCTGCTTCTTTTGGTCATCTTGTTACCACCAATCGGTAGCAATGCCACTCTTGAAGTGATGGCTCATCAACCGCCTCATGGTGGCCATCACTGCTCTGCCCTTTCTATTTTCTATTATCTCTTTGACAGCCATGATTTGATAGGAGAGATCCTATGATGAGTAAGGACTGATAGTAGCAGAGTCAGAAGGAGTGGAAGCTCTGTGAGTGCTTTCGGAGCAAGGAGTAGCAGTGGGAGTAGGAGAGGGCAAGGGACCTGACTGATACTGTGTCTCCAGACCCAGTGGAGACCTGTAGGGATGTGAGTGTGCTGACTCGTCTACATCTCCCGAGTCACCATAACATAAGCGGCCCCTCCTACTCTTCCTTCCCTTATGAGAGGCACGTGCAGGTGATGACCCCTCAGTCGAAGGGGCATGAGGGGACGACAAGAGCATGTACATCAAGTTTGAAACTCATATATTCATATCCAAGTTTGAGATGAAAAAAATCAATGAAAAGAATTTACATCAACGGCTTCATCCTGAGCCAAGTCTAATGTGCCAAACAAGTCTATCTCTAATGCTATACTGAGTTGATATCCTATATCATCATTGTACTCTAGCATCATATGTTCACCTAAGACTTGATCATCTTCTTCAATAAAGTGTGGTGATTCTTGATGATCGTCAAGTTCTTCCTCAATATCATGATCTCCATCTTCCTCCCATACAATGTCATTATGTGCATCTTCCTCTTGGCTCATATTGTGATCTTCATCTTCTTTGCTAGATCCATTTGAATCAATTGGATCCGGCATGGTAGTGGCACCTCCATATCTACATCTCTATCTTAAAAAATTTGCTTACTTTGTGGTGCAAATTGGATCACGTACCACCATCTTGGATCAGAATGATTTGGATGAAAAACCACTTATATTGAAGATGGGTGCCCAATGCCATCAATTATATATATGAAATTATGCTTAAGTACATGTATCAATGAATCTTTAAAAACAAAAGCTTCGATTAATTAAATCATTAGTATGCTCTTGCTCACAATGCTCGAGAAGAACAAAAGTATCACTTTCATCAGTCTAGAGTCTATTGCAAAGAAACTGCTACTGTCTTTTGTCACTGTTGCATGGGGACCTTTGTAAATAGTTCTAAACAATTTTACATCAAGAATGAAAATACTAAATCGTGTGAAATCAATTTCATAGATTTTGTGTATGGTTCCACAATAACCCAACTGTGAGGAGAGAAGATTGGTATCTGAAGCACTTGCTTGGCTATCTTGTGTGAAGTTAACCATGACTCCACAATCATACATGACTCTCTTTGAATCGATGCGTTCCATGCAAAAATTTCGTCCATATGACCATAATACATTGTACTTTTTGTACTGCAAAAGAGCATCATTAAAATAATGAAGATGCATCTATTTTATAGCATATATTGCCACAAAAATTTACTTAATTATGTCAAGAGGTAAGAAAGTTACATGCATCATATATTCAGATAATAACTCTCACTCATGCTCGTTTATTGTCTCTCCATCGCATTCGACTTTACGCAGAGCCAGTTGTAGCCAATCAAGTGATATGTGAGTGGGGAGAAGGGTGAGATCCCGTGGATCATATGGTTGCAATCGCTTGTAAATTACTCGAAATCTCTTCCTTGCAATTATTCTTTCTACTTTGGGTGCTTCATATCTCTCAATCCACTTCTGCATCTCCTTGCTATTGAGGATACAAAACTTATTGAATTTCTCCTTTTGCTCTTTGCTCATCTTTCTTTCAATCCCTTTTCCGTGGGGAACCTCACCAACGATGCAATCATCATCCTTCTTATGCCAAGCATGCATCATATTGGGATCCGTGGATGCAAGAAACTCCATGATATATACTAATGACTCTTGCACAAGCCATCCATTTGCCATGCTTGCTTCTGGTCTTGCTCTTTGTCTTGACAAAATATGAAGAGGGGAGAGGAGAAGAGTGGAGATGAGGAGAGAGGGCATAGCTAGAGAGCACACCACAAGTGACTAATTGTACACTAGATTTAGTTGAAAAAATAGAATATATACAAACCCTTTTAGGGTTAGGGTTAGGGGATCTAACCCTTTCCTTTATAGCACTCTATAAGGTTAGTGCTATGCACATATGATCACGTGATGGTGCTATGCACACATGCTCAAATGATGTTGAGTGTGAACTCACAACACCTTCCGTCAAGATCAACATCATGAAGTAGGCCTTCCCTCAAGATGATGATTCTGGGGAATTGAAGAAAGACTGAGCATTACATTCCATCACACCCCTTTAATAGGAATGTCCTTCCTCTGCGTCAAACCAAGAGCTAGTCAGTGTTTCTCGAATAGCTCTTTACCTAGTGGTTTGGTAAAGATGTCTGCAACATTCTCTTCGCTATCACAATGCTGCAGAGTGATGTCACCAAGTAACACTCTTTATTTTGATGAAGTGCTCTCTGACATCAATGTGCTTTGTCCTAGAGTGATATACTGAATTTTTGGCCAATGCTTGAGACGATTGATTATCATAGTATATTGTTGTTGGCTTTGATTCATCAAAGTAATCTGTTTCTAACAATAGTCTTCTGAGCCATATAGCCTCACATGCACCTATAGTGAGTGCTCTATATTCTGCTTCAGTCAAAGACAAAGAAATAGTTGGTTATTTGTTTGACAACCATGATATAGCACCTTGACCAAGAAAAAATGCATATCCCTATGTCAATCTCCTGGTCTCATGATCTCCTACATAGTCACTGTCATAGTATCCATGCAACCATGGATGACTTCCTCTGTATTCTATCCCAAATTGTCTTGTACCTCTAATGTATCCCAAGACTCTTTTGGCTGCATTCCAGTGAGACTGTTTTGGATTTGCCATAAACTGTGCTAGTGAGCTTACTGCATAACACATATCTGGCTGTGTGATTGTCATATATATAAGAGATCCACTGAGCTGCTTGTAGTATCTGTCATTGACTGTAGGATTTTCTGAATCTTTAGGAAGTTTCAAACTCTGTTCCATGGGAGTGGCTGCAATCTTGCAATCTGCCATATGAAACTTCTTCAGGAGACTGTCAACATACTTGAGCTAACTCATGAATGTGCTATCTGAATCTCTCCAAGACTCAATTCCAAGACAATAGTGCATAAGTCCAAGATCTTTCATGTCAAACTCTGCAGATAAGTTTTGTTTTAATTTTTTGATGAAGCTATCCTTGCTTCCTATCACAATCAGATCATCTACGTACAAAAGTGCAATAGTAATGTCTTCCCCTTGAACTTTGTAGTAGAGAGTATGATCTGCATTGGACTTCATGTATCCCAGATCAGCAAAATACTTGTCTGTTGCATGTAGATTTCTTTGTCTAGATAACCATTGAGAAATGCATTCTTGACATCAAGCTGATACACATTCCATTTGCTGAGTGTCGCTAGTGATATCAAAAACCATATGGAATCCATCTTTGCTACTGGAGCATAAGTCTCATCATAGTCTTGACCATATTGTTGTGCAAATCCTTTTGCAACTTATCTAGCTTTTTATCTCTGAATACTGCCATCTGGATTGTACTTCACTTTGTATACCCATTTGTTGGCTATGGCCTTCTTTCCTGGTGGAAGGTCACATAATTCCCAAGTGTTATTTTTATACAAAGCATCCATTTCTTCATTCATAGCAGTTTGCCATTTTGGCTTGTCTACTGCATCTTCAAAGTACACTGGTTCTTTTGTAGCCATGATGGTAGTCATAAGAGCATAGTTGGTGGTTTCCACCTGAATTGCTTTGCCTTTCTTAGCATATGTCAATTTGGCTAGAGGTCTGCTTTCCCTAGTAGACCGTCTGAGCTGCTGTGGCGTTGCTTGGGGTGTTGCTACCAATTCTTGCTCTTCTTCATCAACTTGTTCTATAGATGACTGTGAAGTCAATGCTTCTATCTCCGATGTAGGTGAGGTTTTCCATTCTGTTTCCTCATCAAAGATTACATCTCTGGAGATAATAACTTTGTGGTTGATGGGATCATACAATTTGTATGCTTTGCTTTCTTCACTGTAGCCAACCATGATGCATTTGCATGACTTCACATCCAATTTCCTACGATAATCATCATGTATATGGGCATATGCTATGCAAACAAATATGCGGAGATGGCCAATGCATGGCTTGTGTCCCAGTGAATGCTTCATAGGGAGTCATACCCTATATCGGTTCGGTAGGAAGCCGATTAAGCAATTAGTTTGCTATAGCTATTGCTTCTACCCAATACTAATTCGGAAGATGCTTTTCACTAAGCATTGCTCTAGCACTGTCTGCTAACGTCCCATTCTTCCTTTGAGCTATTGCATTCTACTGAGGAGTATTTGCACATGTGAATTGTCTTCATATGCCGTGATTTTTTCAAAAGTTCATGAATACTGAAGACATGTATTCACCTCCTCTATCTGATCTCATGACCTTGATCTTTCTGCCTATTTGGTTTTCTACCATGGCTTTGAATTCTTGAAATCTGGAGAACACTTCAGATTTCTCTTTCAAAAAATCGACCCAACAATATCTGTTGTAGTCGTCGATGAAGGTCTAGTAAAGTGAACCATTGATGCTGCGGGAGTGGTCATAACCCCATACATCTATATGAATCAAATCAAGAATACCTTGTGCACGAGAGGTACTTCTGACAAAGTTGGTTCACTTTTGTTTGCCGAAGCAACATGCTTCACAAACCTTTACAAGAAACTATAGCTTCGGAATCCCAATTGCCATATTCTGATTCTCTTGAAATTGACATGACCATATCTCTTGTGCCATTTTGTAGATAGTAGCATCTGTTGCATTTGAGCTAACATGGCATGCTTATCTGGTACTGTAGCTAGCATTCTATATAAGCGTCCTTCCTTGACACCTTTTGCTACTAGCTGACATCTTTTGGATTTGTCTTTGATAGTGCATTCATCACCATCAAAGATGACTTTGTAGTTGTGTTCCATCATTTGACCTACTGAAAAAAGGTTCTTGCTGAGCTTCATAACATAGAGCACATCTTTGACTAATCCTTTTTTTACCAATGAAATTGTTCATAGGGATAACACCTGTCCCTTGAATTGGATTCGGTGTATTGTCTGCTGTGTAGATAAAATTTTTCTTTCCTTCCAATGGTTTCATCTCTGTGAACCATTCCTGATGATTTGTCATATGAGATGATGCACCGATGTCGATTGATTAAGGATCCTGTTCCACTTGGTCGACTTGATAGCTGAAATCCTCTTTGGGATTGAAATCAATGTCTAGGTGCATTGTATCAGTCTGATGCAATTCCTCACTTGCAAGAAACATATTTCCATGTTCATTTGCAAAATAGCTGTGACTAGAATGTCCACCACAATGATTTCCTCTTCCTCGGGAATTCCCTCGATTACTGCTGGATTGACCACCTTGGTTGTACTGCTTCTTGCGGCAATCTCTTTCATAGTGTCCAAACTTGTGATAGTAGTTGCACTGAATGTTTGACACATTGGTGGATGCATTCTCTAGTCCTTGGAATCTTCCTCGATTGGAATGATTTCCTCTTTGCTGATTCTGATTTTGCTGAGGATAATGCTGATGCTGATGTTGATTCTGACTTTGATTTTGTTGTTGATGATGACCACTTTTCTGATATGATCTACCTCTGTTTTTGCCTTTGCCTCTGCTTCTCTCTGAACCTGTGAATGCCTGATCATTAGAATGACCTTTACATGCTTGAATGGCCCGAGTCCTGAGTTCTTCACCAAGTAGAACTTATTCCAGTGTTGGAATTTGCCGTTGGATGGAAATACTTTGGACTAGATTCTCGTATGGACCTCTCCTAGTCCATTCAGAATGACTTGAACCATTTTTGCGGGGTTCATAGTCTCTCCTGCTATTGCAAGTTGATTGTTGTAGCCTTTAATGCAACCATTTTTGCGGGGTTCATAGTCTCTCCTGCTGCTGCAAGCTGATTGTTGTAGTCTTTAATGCGGAGTACATAAGCATGACCGGTTTCACTGCTATTGCAGAAACTCTGGTTAATTTGGTTTCTCAGAGTGAGAATCCTAGATGTATTCTTGGACTTGTAAAGAGCTGCGAACATATCCCATGCTTCTTTTGATGTCTTGACTATGTGGAGTTGTCTTAGCATGACATCTTGCACATTTTGCTTGATCAGGTGATAGTCATACTTGTCTTTCTTATCCCATTCTGCTTGAGCTCAGGCAATGGTAGGATCTGCTACTGGTGTGAAAACTGTTTGTGTAGATGTAGATCCCGATGTAGATCCCGTTGCTGGTTCTATGACAACAGATGGAGTAGAGCTACTGGTGGTTCTATGTCGAGTAGGTACTAGTTAGGAATTTCGGGCATGGCTTAGATTGGCAACTTGGGGAATTCAAAGCGTCCCCTCTATGGTGATCTAGTCTACTCTGATCTAGATCTAAACCAACTGTCGATTGATGAAAGAACAACAAATACTTCCTTTTCTTTTATTCTTTTTAAGTGCTGGGTCAGATGCGTCGATGTAGAGGCAAATGTGCGTGAAGGAAGTGGTTTTGTTGATGAGGCTCAAATGTGAGTGTAACTTGTGCCAAATGTGCGCATGATGTGATGAGTGCGTAGAGCATGAAAAGACGTGCGACTTTCCTTTTTGGAGTGCCCTCAAATTCTTCCTGGATCAAGAGATATGACTTAATGTGCTCAATGATGATGTGTCACTGTGAGTCACATGCAGTGATGATGTGGCACTGTGCCTAGCAAGAGGTGTGCCTATGAAGTAGTGATGAGGTGGTAGGATTGGTCACATGAAGTGCCTGTGGAGCACTGTGTGTGCCTGGCAGGGGTCAATGCTGACTGGATTGTTGAGGTGGCACTGTTGAGGTGGCACTACTGAGGTGGCAGAGGTGATGTGGTAGTGATGATGTGGCTTGATGACATGGTAGGATGATGTGGCCTGATGACATGGCACTGATGACATGTCAAGATGATGTGGCAATGATGATGTGTCAGTTGACATGGCAATGATGACATGTTAGCTGATGTGGCAGTCGATGGTGATGTGGTAGTGGGTGGTGTGGACTGCTGACATGGTAGATAAGATGCCACGTGGAGAATAAGAGTGCCACGTGCCAGTTGATTGACCACACCTCTATGTGGTGACCCTTGTGATAGGGTAGATGCCACGTGTCAATTTCTAGAGCACCGAAATCTACTGGATATTCTGTTGAAGATTCTAATTCCATTGCGGAGGGCTATACATCGTCTAAGAATTCCGTCGTCGTAGCTCAAGTTGTGTGCAAGAAGCTAGCTATGGAGCTCTACTACCAAGCCGTTGTGGAAGCACCAAGCATGCTATAGAAGGAGGTCTTGCGGTGGAGCGTGTGGTGGGCATGAAGCCGTTGAGCCATGGATAGCTCGAGCAACCTCGCCATGCAGTGGACGGGCTTCTGGTCTCTCCATTGAGCATATGAGATCTTGTAAGCCAGAAGCGGGTTGAGTTTGTTGTTGAGCTGGGTCGACGGCTGCTGGGAGGTAGGAGTCCAAGAAGGAGCTCGCAGTTTGCTGAGGATGGAGGCTATTGGAGCATCACGCTAAAGTCTCCTTTGATTGTCGGAAGCCTGAGATTTCCTCTTCCTAGAGACGTGGCTTGTTCGGAAGCTTAAGAACCTCTCTAATGTCATGAGTGGTGCAGTGGAGTTTTGGAGCGTGATGAAGCTCGTAGGTGCATGGAATTGGATGTCGATTTGCCGTAGGAGCTCCTATTTGATGGAGGAGCTTGTCGCAGGTGGCCTTAAAGCTTGTAGTAGTTGCTTGAAGGCTTTGCTTGGTCGTAGATGCTCGACTACCTTCGAAGCTGTAGAAGGTCAAAGTATGTAGGCTATGGCAGCTGAGAGGTCGATTTGCCTCAATCAAAGGCTTGGACCACTATCTTGAAGTTCATATTGTCACAGTTGTAGAGAGCTTTTAGGAGCTTTAGTCAAGTAGTTTCAAAAGACCTCTTTCTCCCTCATAAGCTCACAAGTACCTCTGTTTCTCTCTCACACAAGCTCTTGTAAGAGCTGAAATCTTTTCTCTTACAAGAAGCAATGAACCAAATGAATAAAGGGAGCTCTCTTCAAGAAACTCTCACAAATCTCTCGAAGGAGATGATCGGAGATCTCTCTCGAAATGGATGGAATTTTCTCTCCACAAAAGTGAAGGGAAGGATCTTACAATCGTGAAGCTCTGATACCATGACAAAATATGAAGAGGGGAGAGGAGAAGAGTGGAGATGAGGAGAGAGGGCACAGCTAGAGAGCACACCACAAATGACTAAATGTACACTAGATTTAGTTGAAAAAATAGAATATATACAAACCCTTTTAGGGTTAGGGTTAGGTGATCTAACCCTTTCCTTTATAGCACTCTATAAGGTTAGTGCTATGCACATATGATCATGTGATGGTGCTATGCACACATGATCACATGATGTTGAGCGTGAACTCTCAACATGTCTTACAAATCCCTTCAAAGTTTTCATAAACCACTCGAGAAAAAACATCCACCGACTATGAACGGTACCTACAATGGCCACCTCATCAACTATGTGCACAAGCAAGTGCACTTGAGTTGCCATAATGCTTGAGGGAAATTGCTTCTCAAGAAAGCATACGGCTTCATTGGAGTCCACCCTAGCCTTCTCGATGCTCAATATGGAGATCTGTTTTTGAGATATCCACCTATTTCACACATTGCCCATGTAATGTGAAGAGAGTGGGAGAGAAGTAAGGAGTCTCACTTGCAGCTTTCTCACATACACAATGGGGGAATACACATAAAGGTGGAGGCTGAAAATAGTTTTCCTCTTCTTAGTTGTGAAAGCCAAAAAAACTCTCTCTAAGTACAAAAGGAATAGGTGAACCCTATATGTGGGTCTCAAACCGAACTCAGCTAACCTAGGTGGCATACTAACTGAGCCACTAACTAGAGTACATAAAGATAGCTGTCATCCAACTATTATTCATGGGCAATGTACCAACTACATCCGCAGCTAACAAGTTGATGACATAAATGCACAATGGTCGCCCTGGCATGTCACGAGTGGAGCTCGATATCTCAACACTCCCCCTCGAGCTCAATCCCAATTCCTGCATACCAAGCAAGTCTCTGAACTTGCATAGTTTCTGTGCACCCAATGCCTTCGTGAATATGTCAGCTACTTGATCCTCTGTGCTGACATAAACTAGATAAATAAAACCTTCTAGAACCTTCTACGGCACATAGTGATAATGCACCTCAATGTGCTTTGTTCTAGCATGATAGACTGGGTTATTTGCCAAGTGTATATGTTCATGTTGTCACAATAAATGACAACTAGCCCATCTGTAGATTGATGCATATCATAAAGTAGCTTATGCAACCAAGCTACCTCACATGTAGCCATTACTGCACCCCTATACTCAGCCTCTGTGCTCAACAAGGCAACTGTAGGCTATTTCTTGCTGCTCCAAGTGACTACAGCACTCCCAAAAGAGAACACATATCCACTGGTAGATTGTCTATCAAAAATACTACGAGCCCAATCAGCATCAGTGTATCCATGCAATTGTATCTGAACCCCAGTCTCATAAAATAGTCCATACTACAATGTGGACTTCACATACCTCAGTATGCATTTAGCCGCATCCAAATGCAGTTTCCTTGGAGCCTGCATAAACTGACTTACCAGCCCAATAGCATAGCTCAAATCTAGCCTAGTAATAGTCATATAAATCAAACTTCCTACTATGCGTCTGTACATAGTAGGGTCTTCCAGAAGTTCACTTGCATCTGCGCTCAGCTTCACATTTTGCTCCAAAGGAACTGAAATAGGCTTACAGCCTATCATCCCATATTTGGACAGCATGTCCAATCCATACTGCCTCTAGAAGAGCCATAACCCACTTGTGAATCTAATCACCTTAATGCTCAAGAAGTAACGCAACTCTCCCAAATCCTTCATCTCAAACTTCTGCTACAATAACATATTCACATGAAGGATATCTTCATCACTATCACCTGTGATGATCAAATGATCAACATAAATGACAAGTAGCACAATACGTTTCTCTATTTTTCTCACATAAAGTGAGAAATCTTCCTTGGAAATTTGAAAGCCAATAGTGACAAGATAATGTCCTATCTTGTTAGACCATGCTCTGGGTGCTTGCTTCAAGCCATACAAGGCTTTCTTCAACTTACAGACAACAACATGAACATAACCTAGTGGCTGCTCCATATTATAGACTTCTTCTTGCAAATAACCATGCAAGAAAGCATTCTTTACATCCATCTGATGTAAAGACCATCCCTTTGATGTAGCCATAGAAATGACTGCTCTTACGGTTGCCATCCTTGCAATCGGACTGAATTTTTCTTCATAATCAATGCCATATGTCTGTGCATACCCCTTGACAACTATGAGAGTGCTCTCAACGGAAGCAAGAACGGAAGAGGGAGAGAGCGAGAGAGAGAGACAGAGAGCCACACAAGTTTTTGGTGGGTGCAGAACCACCCTAATCTTCTTTTTCATTCATTTATATATGTGTTTGAGTATTGTACATAACCGGGGTTAAGGCACAGTGACCTTTAACCCCCACAACCTCCCACTTAAAGGACAATGTGCCTTTAAGAGAGAACAACTAGTGAGCATACTATCCAATGCCCATCAATACACGACAATACTCAAACCGCTGACTCGGTAGACTCTTCGTCAGCATATCTGCAGGGTTATCATCTGTATGAACCTTGACAAGCTCTATGCGCTTGTCCTCAAGTACCTCCCTGATGAAATGGTACCTGACCTCAATGTGTTTGGTCTTTGCATGAAAGACCGGATTCCGTGCTAGCTGAATAGCACTCATGGAATCACTATGCAATGTCGGTACACCTGTATGAATCCCCAAATCTCCCACTAGCCGATCAAGCCATATAGCCTCCTTGCAACCCTCTGTGGCTGCAACATACTCAGCCTCTGTGGTAGACAAAGCCACGCACTTCTGTGCACGAGACATCCACCACACTGCACCACCTGCAAAGGTGAACACATAACCAGAAGTGGATCTCCTACTATCCACATGCCCTGCATAGTCTGAATCTGTGTACCCAAGTACACGCATGTCTCCTTTACCAAAGCAAATGCACATCTCCTTGGTACCCTTCATGTACCTCATGATGCACTTAACTGCCTCCCAATGCCTCTTTCCTGGATTAGCCATATACCGGCTAACAACTCCCACTGCAAATGCAATGTCTAGTCTAGTAGCTATCATAGCATACATAAGACTCCCAACCGCTGATGCATAAGGAACCTTGGCCATCATGGCCCTTTCCTCATCTGATTTGGGACTATCTGTATGACTCAGTTTCACATATGGAGGCAATGAAGTACTCACTGCCTTCCCCCCCTCCATATTGAAACGCTGTAATACTTTTGTAACATACTCTTTTTGTGAAAGCCAAAGGAGTTTCCTACTCCGATCACGCGTGATGCGCATACCAAGAATATGACCTGCAAGTCCCAAATCCTTCATATCAAAGGCCTCATGCAACTTGGCCTTTAATGCATCTAGCTCATAAGTATTCTTGCTAGCCAATAGCATATCATCCACATATAGTGCCAGGATTATCAGGCTACTATCCTTAGCCCTTTTAGTGTAGAGGCAGTGATCAATTTCACTCCTTCTAAAACCCTGGGACCGAATGAAAGCATCAAACTTCTGATACCATTCTCTAGGTGCTTGCTTAAGACCATAGAGACTCTTTTTCAGCTTGCAAACTAAATGCTCTTTGCCCTTTTCTTCAAAGCCTTCCGGCTGCACCATGTAGATGTCCTCATGCAAATCCCCATGCAAGAAAGCTGTCTTGACATCCATTTGCATAAGCTCCATATCCTTTACTGCCACTAGTCCAAGCATGCATCTAAGTGTGGTCATCTTCACAACCGGAGAGAATATCTCATCAAAGTCCACACCCTTCTCTTGCTTGAACCCTTTAGCAACCAAACGGGCCTTGTATCTAGGCACATCATCACCTGTGACCTTCATTTTGTAGACCCATTTACATGGCAATGCTTTCTTTCCATGTGGCAAAGAGACCAAGTCCCAAGTCTTATTCTTCATAAGTGAACTCATCTCTGATTGCATAGCATACTCCCACTTGCGTTGATCCTCACGCATCATAGCCTCTCTGTAGCAAGAAGGCTCCCCGCAATCAGTAAGCATCACATAGTCTACCCCTGGAATAAACCTATCAGGCAGTCTAGACACTCTAGATGATCTTCTCAATGGCATTTCAGCTTGCTGTCCCACTTGCATATCAGCCACATTTGGCTCATCATTTCCACCAATAGATGATCCATCATCTACCCTTGATTGTATACCTATGGGAGTACTTGGTTGTACCATTTCTTGCACATTTGGTGCATGGACAGCTTGCTGTCTATCAACATATGCAGGTAGATTCACATCCTGGAAAGTGATTCTCCTCATTTCCACATCCCTCATGGGTGCCTTATGCATCTTCTTCTCATTAAAGACCACATCATGGCTGCGTATGATCTTCTTTGCTTCTGGATCCCAGAGACGATAGCCCATCTCTCCACTTTCACCATAACCTAGAAAGATGCATTTCCTAGACTTAGGATCTAGCTTCTTTCGAAGCTCTTTTGGCACATGTGCATATGCCTCACACCCAAATATACGCAAATGAGAGTAAGAGGGCTTCTTTCCACTCCATGCCTCTTCAGGAATACCACCATCCAAACTCTTACTAGGTGATCTATTGATCACATGCACTGCAGTCTTCATTGCCTCAGCCCAAAAACCACTAGAAAGACTTGCATTGGAAAGCATGCATTGCAACCTTTCTTGAATGGTACGGTTCATCTTTTCTACAACTGGATTTTGCTCTGGAGTACGAGGGGATGTAAGCTCCCTCTTAATCCCACGAGTATCACAGAAATGCTGAAAGTCATGAGAGAGATACTCTCCACCATTGTCAGTCCGTAGGCATTTAAGCGTTCTACCTGACTGATTCTCAACCAAGGCTAGCCATTTCTGAAATACCTGGAACACATCACTCTTCCGAGCTATAGCATAAGCCCACACTTTCCTAGTTGCATCATCAATGAATGTCACATAGTATTCAGCCCCGCCTAATGACCGTGTAGGCATGGGACCACATATGTCTGAATGCACCAAATCAAGCATTTCAAACTCTTTCTTTCCCCTTCTTTTATGGGCTGATTTAGTCTGCTTCCCATAGAGACAATGCTCACAAAATTCAAAATCAGAGAAACTCAAATGCGGTACATAACCCAAACGGCATAAGAGTTTCATTCCATTCTGGCTCATGTGCCCCAACCTGCAATGCCACAAAGAAGTGCTTGGCTGCTCGGTTATTGCAACAACATGATCAAATACCCCTAATACATGTAAGGGATACAAAGTCCCACACTTGGCACCCCTAGCCAAAAGCATAGAGCCCTTTTGAATTTTCCAACTTTGAAAGCCAAAAGTGGTGTGAAAACCAGCATCATCTAGCTGACCCACTGAAATAAGACTCTTGGTCAGCTTAGGCACATGTCTCACATGTTTCAAAACAAATGTAGACCCATTTGCAAAAGAAAACTTTATGTCACCTGCTCCCACTATGTCACATGCATAGTCATTTCCAAGATGCACACAACCTGTCTTTCCACTATCATAAGTGGAGAACCATTCCCTATGGGGAGTAACATGGAATGAAGCACCAGAATCCAAAATCCAATCCTGGGAATATGCATCATCTGAAGTGGTAAGCAACTCTACAGATAAACTAGACATGAAGAGAACATCATTGTCACTATCACGTGTGACTGCATTGATCTCCTCGATCTTCACTTTTCCTTTGTCCTCCCTTGGACTCTCTTCCTTTTGATTTGCACCCCAATTTGCATTCTTTTTCTTATCCTTTTGCTCTCTTTTCAGCTTGTAGCAATCCTTTTTCATATGGCCCTTCTTGCCACAATGGTAACACTCAATGTTCCATGCCCTGGATTTGCTACGAGACTTCCCTCTTTCTTGGGACTTCCCCCTGAACTGTGATCTGCCCCTTTGCACATTTAAGGCTGCATCCTGCTTGTTGCCATCCATAGACTTCCGTCTAATCTCCTCGGCCAACAAGCTACCCACAACATCATCAAATTTCAGTACTCCACCAGGTGCAGAGTTATTGACAGCTGTACGGAAGGTATCCCATGAGGATGGCAATGAACATAAGAGAAATATTGCCTTAGTCTCCGCATCAAAATTCATTTTCTGAGCCTGAAGCTGGCTGAAAATAATATTGAATTCATTCAAGTGAGAAGCAATGGAGACCCCTTCCTTCGTCTGCAGCTCAAACAACCTCTTCATGAGGTAAACTTTATTAGAGGCAGTTTCCTTTTCATAAGTGGCACACAATTTCTTCCACAAATCTTCCGTAGTCTGCTCATTTACTACTGTGAAATAAACTGACTCTGCAAGATGAAGTCTAATAGTAGACTTTGCTAATGCATCCAACTCATTCCAATCATCCTCAGACATATTTGCAGGCTTAGCTTCAATCCCTGCCAAGGGTTTAATCTGCTTCTTTTGAATAAGCACATCCCTTATCTGTTCTTTCCACAAAGAAAAGTTTGTCCCATCAAACTTTTTAATGCTGAAAAACTCCTTTTCAGGCATGGAAGAGGATGCCATGATGCAAATAAAGCAAAATCCCAAATCCTAGTGCCTGCAAGAGAGAATCACACCAAATACCAGGTGCACCCAAATGTGTATGCCACAATAGAGTGAAATATCACCAAAACTCAAAACTCAAAGCATCAAAAGATGCATCTGACTCATGTGCATATACTATGCATCCATATGAGCAAATCTGGCCCAAAAGAAAATGCCAATAAGTGCCAAATGACTCAAGCATAAACACTGTCCACTGGCATATGCATCAATTATATCTCATCCAAGAGAGCATAGCACTATCAGTGCATTACCTGCAATGTTTCAAAGCTGTCCCTCAGCATAAAATAGCATCCATGTGCAAAACGTCCATAAAAAATAGCATCCCACAAGGCAATTTGGGCCTATCAGTGCATCCAACAAGGACCGCAATGCATCCAAATGGCCTATAAATCATCCATTGCAACCCAATGCATACCACGAATGAGCGCACACTGCTCAAACTGCAACCAGAGTGATCTGCATAAGGTATGCTCAAGAAATCATAGTCCCACGGTAATGAGTGCTACTGAAAATAGGACCTGAGATGCTTCAAAACATGGGTGCCATCGCATAATTGGACTCAGCAAGAAAATCTGCAAATATCTCTCTTCTGCCAGAACTCCAAAATCCCAACCGATGAATGAGAAATGGGAGTCAACACTTATCCACTGCCATGTGGCATAAATCTAAGGTTTCAAAACCTTAGTATGAAAAATGCATAATAGAGAGACGAAATCGAATACACAGAGATTTATAACTCTGAAAATCCTCCACCGAATCACGCAAGAACTGATAGGTAGGGGTTTTTGGGCGTCTGGAACGCAATGGGACAGACGGTTTTGGAAACCGTGGTCTCAATCACTGGGTCCAACACACGGACTGAAAAACGTTTTTGGAAACAGAGCTATCTGTAAACTCCACCGGAGTGCGAATGATGAGCAACATAGAAGTTTTAGGACCTCCTGAGTCCACCGGAACTGACAGATCTGCAAATGGTTGCTCCAAACTTGAGTTCCAACACCCGGGCAAAAAACGCAGGAACTGACACAGTGAGTCAGAAATCCAATGAAATGATCCCAGATTCAAGAATGAAGGTGTTTCCAAGCTCCTGAAGTAATGTGGACACCAAAAGCAAGCAATAGTTGCCTCTACAAGTCAATACGGAGTCTCTGTCATCGAACGGAACAGGGAAAAGCTCAAAAAACGACTTTTTCTTTGAAAGCTCTTAACAGGCTCTCAAAACCACTTCGCAAAGCCAAAGTGACTTTTCCAAAGGTTCCTCCAAGGTCTCTGCACACTTGGATGCAAGTAAAGTCACCCACAAAGCTTCCCACAGAGCTTCTCCTTCCTCCCACAGAGCTGCTGAGCTTCAAGCATTCACGCACGCTCAGCTAGATCACCCGTGCTCTGATACCAGTTGAGAGTGCTCTCAACGGAAGCAAGAACGGAAGAGGGAGAGAGAGCGAGAGAGAGAGACAGAGAGCCACACAAGTTTTTGGTGGGTGCAGAACCACCCTAATCTTCTTTTTCATTCATTAATATATGTGTTTGAGTATTGTACATAACCGGGGTTAAGGCACAGTGACCTTTAACCCCCACAAACTAATCTTGCCTTATATTTGTTCACAGAACCATCTGCATTGTGCTTCACCTTATAAACCCACTTGCAGCCAATTGCATTCTTGTCTTTAGGCAAAGGCACCAATTGCCATCTAGCATTTGCCTCCAAGGCATCCATTTCTTCATCGATGGCTTTCTCCCATTTTTCTTTTCCCATGGCTTGTTAAAAAGAAGTGGGTTTTGGTTCATGTAACACTTTGACCATATAGGCATAGTGAATGGCTATAAATCCATCATATTTCAGCCTATCCATAGGATACCTAACTGTGGTAGACTTGTGCAAAATAGGATCACTACCAGGTGCTCTCAAAACATCCCTTGTCTTCCTTACTCCAGGTGTAACAACAGAAGGAATACCCAACTCATCATCAAGGCTCTGTTCTAAGCCAGTGGATTCACCATCCACATAAGAGTGACCTGCATTCACATCAACCATGGGCTGATCTACTTTCTCTTTTCCTTTTCGTGATACTTGCATACCACTATCTGCATTGCTTTTAGGAGATTCTGCTGATGTCAATTTGCCTGTCCATGGTGAAGTATGTGAACCACTGCTAGAGGAAACTATAGGTCCACTAATATTTTGTGATTGTTGTTGTGAATTCTGTGCAACATTACCATTTTGTGCATCTACATCATCAATCACATTTACTGGTTTATAGCAGTTGCTCATCTCATCAAAAACAACATCTTTGCTTATTGTAAACTTAGGAGTAGAAGGGTTATAGCATCTATACCCTTTTTGCTGCAGAGAATAACCCTCCCAAAAGCAACGTGGATCCTCTCTACGAGGGAGGAGGTAGCGGTCAAGGTGGACATTGCCTCTTTTCAAACACCGATAGGGTACATGCATTGCTTGAAAGGAGCATTTTCAAAGGAAAATAAGCTTAGTGGGCTCAAGTCCCATGATTGGCACAAGGTCTTACAGGTATTCTAAGTAGAATTAGTGTACCGATAATCGTGATGCATTAGCATAATTATGATTATGTTATATTGTTGACATGACTTCTTTGTTGCTTTGATAGTTCATCCTCCCAATTACAATAAAAGAAATGCTATATTCAAAGATGCACTTCTCAACTTTTGCAGGATCCAACTTGGATCTCAACTCATCTGGCACATGAATAAAGGCAATGCAACCAAAAACTTTCAAATGAGAAATATCTAGTTTCCTACCAGTATACCTCTCCTCTGGCATCATGCCATGTATTGCTACAATGGGATTCCTGTTCATTATGTAGACTACTGTAGCAACTGCTTCAACCCAATAATAATCTGGCAGATCTTTTTCATTGAGCATTGCATGAGATACCTCTCCAATATGCCCGTTTTTCCTTTTTGCAAGTCCATTTTGATGTGGGGTATGATTGCATGAATATTCCTACTTTATGCCATGCTCCCGCAGGAACCTTGCAAACTCATTTGACTCTACCCCTCCATCTAACCTTAGGCATTTTATTTGCAAGCCTGTTTCTTTTTCAACCATAGCTTTAAAAGCTTTGAAATGCCCAAACACTTCACTTTTCTTTTCATAACACACACCCAAATTTTTCTGCTATAATCATCAATAAAAGTGACAAAATAATGACATCCTCCAATAGATGCAGCTTTAGTAGTCCACACATCATAGTGGATTAATTCCAATGGCCTCTTACTCTCTTGAACATGTCTAGGAAATGGTTTCCTTACCTATTTTCCAAATTGACAGGCTTCACATAACTTAGACATTTCTGCAACCTTGAACTTAGGCAAACCTGCAACAATATTTTGGGCCTGCATTAATTTAAGTCACTGTAAATTAACATGACCAATGCATTTATGCCAGATATCAATATCTACAACTACATCGGTCCCATGTGCAGACATTGCTACACTCAATTCAGGCATGTCTACATCCAATGTAAACATCCTGCCCTTCTTCTTCCCTTTTGCTATCAAGCAACCTTTATTTTTCATATCCTCAACAAAGCATCCATGAAGATTAAATTTGATCTCTAAGCCCTACTCAACATTTGACCAACAGAAACGAGGTTCTTGCTGATATTCGAGACATGAAATACATCAGATAGGTATTTCTTTTTCCCATCTTGGATAGACAAAGGAATTTTACCAATCTGCACAATAGGATGTGTAGTATCATCACCAGTCTCCACAAATCCTAGTCTTTCCATTTTCCTTGCATCCTGCATCCATTCTGCATGACCTGTCATGTGGTTTGATGCACCTGTGTCAACATACCACACATCATTGCTTTCTTTTGCACTTGTCACAGAATTGGTCATGTGCTGTACCATAAACAAATGCTCATTTTTGTCATCATCCTGTCTACTAGAAGATGCATAATTGCCTTGCTGCAATTTTCCTTTCATGATGTCATTCTACTTTTTGTAGCAATCTTTAGCCATATGACCCATTTTACCATAGTAGTAGCATTCAACATTGTTGTTTGCATTTTGGCCTCTCTACCATCCTTCATGACCTCTTTGGCTCCCCCTACCTATAAAGTACCACATTCTCCTCCATGGGACTGGTTTTCTTAAATTTGTTGCATATTTTGATTTCTATCATGGCCTCCAAATTGGCCTGCTCTACCTCTGCCTCTACCTCTTCCAGCAGATTAAAGACAAGGCAAAGAAGATTGAGAAAAAAGAGATGACAGCTTGGATGTGGAGGCCTTTAAGAAACTTACCAGACAAATACGCAAGTCTTGTTGTAGAGAAATTAATGTCCAAAGAATGGTTTTTTGGCAAAAAGAATAAAGATCATTGCATGGAAGATTGCATCACCCAATAGGTCAAGCGTGATGTAGTAAAGAGTGTAATTGAATATTTGTTGGCAGAAAAAAATATTCCAATTAGCCAATGTAAAATTGATCATAGCATTGTGAGGCAGATGGCATCAGCTTTACCGTCAGCTAAACAGAAGGCTTGGGCGCATAAATGGGTGAAGGTAGAAGATGATGGATCTGAAATTACTCCTTCTATGATAAGTGACATTCCGGAAAATGTGTATGCATATGCACAAAAAGTCATCAATAAGCACACTCTTGGAAAAGAAAAAACTTTGAACAAGGGATTTTTTTTCATACATGAAATCATTTCAGAGTCTGGAAAGAGTGTTGAGTGCAAGGGAGTTTCATTGAATGATTTTTTGTCCGACGACACTGCTTGGGAGAGGCCTCAACTTTTCTTTGTCTATGAAATATCACCGGATGACATTCATCAACTCCTTGATAGAATATTACATACCACCATTGGTAGAGTGGGACTATGTAACATAGTCATATTTGCTGATAAAGATGACAAGGAACAAATGTCTACTAGCATAGCAAAATAATATGGCAATGAGCTTAAGATTTACAATGGTATATACTCAAGAAAAAGGGACAAGAGAGAATGCGGTCTCAAGATACAGAGTCTTGAAACCTTTTTCTTGTGCATGAAGAGCCCTTACAATGATCACTCCTTACAGAACAATATAAGAGGGAATGCAAAGAGATTGCAACTACTGCTAGAAGAGCATGAAGCTCCAAGTCCCCTCCATCACAATGCAAATCACTATGAAAGGCCAGCAAAAAGTGCTGATCTTTTAATTAGTATCATGGAATTTTTGCTGCCGTCCAGATGGGAAGCCACATTGTGTCGAATGGGACATTTGTTTGAAGCTCTTATCAGAAAAGGACACCATGTAAGTATTATGAGAGCCCTGCTTGCTTGGAATACCTTGATACCGTGGCTTCTCTCACAATAAAGTATGATAAGAAAGGTCCGATCTCACATGAAGAGGATGCTGACATAGAGATGGTCATGTATGATGAGAGCAAGAAAGATGATGAAAATGATGAAAGCTCTGGATATGATAGTGAGGACACCAGCGATAGTACGGAAGCTGAAGAAGATGGATATGACACTGACCTTGCCTCTGAAGGTTACATAAAAAGACCACGAAGATATGTAGAGGTATGAAAACTTATGTTTAATTTTCTTTATTCATTTAAAGGTCTTTTTAAATTTATAATTAATTTAAAATTTTGAATCTCATAATTATTTTATCCTTTTATAGGAGAAGGGAAAGGAGGAGGATGAGGAGGACATAGCTGGACTAGACAATATAGAAAGCTCATCTCAAGAAAGCAAAGCTACTCTGGCTATCCATCAGGTGACTCTAGAAAATAATCATACCTTGTAGCAAATGGAGAAGTCATTTCAAGTTAGGTTTCAAGTTCGAGAACCACCTCTTACTTTTCTATTCGATGAAGAGGACATTTCAATCCTTATAAAATTCAAGAAAGAGGTTAATGACAAGGTCATAATAGCCATCCTCAGGTTTGACACAAACTTTTTATTGACTTTATGCTTTTGTATTTCCATAGATCAAATGAACTAATACTCTTTTCTTTTTATTGCAGTATGGTTTTAGAACAGCTTCCCCTATATATATAGAGATGTGCATATATGGTCGATCCTCTTGTTTCTAGTATACTTAGCAATAAGTAGAAGACCATAGATGATGTTTTTAAGTGGTTGCAACCTATTGATTTGATTTTGGCACGAGTTATCTTTACTGCATATCACGAGGAGTGAGTATCAATCCCTACCTAGCTTATCTCTTACATTGTGGAGGATTATATCAAATAATAATTATTCTTAATTGATAATGCAGCTTGCATTGGAGCTTAGTAATTGTGGACATCTTAGCCAAGCAATGTTTCTTTGTCAATTCAATAGCATCTATCCATGGCAGTGTGTCAGAGTAAGTATAACCTACTTGTGTCATAATTATGTCAATGAGATGCATCCTATGCAATGCGCATATTCATTTTTGTTTTCTATTTTGATGTGTAGATCGGCCCAAAAGTTGGTAGGTGCTATAGATGCACTTATGCAAATGGAAGGTGACTTCGAAGATCAAATAGAGTATGTAACATGCCCTGCAAGGAAGCAGAATGATGACCACAGTTGTGGGTGGAGAGTCGAATATAACTGCTTTTTGCTCCTTGCTCAAATTTTTAATTTGAGCGGCAGTGAAACCTCATTGTTGACATATACAAACTTGCATCTATATGCATTTATGTCATCTATCATTAAGGCATTTATTGATAACGTGGTGGAGCATCTAGAGGAAACATTGGTTGCTACGCCCAGAAGTTGTCCTAATGTAACCGCTGTATTGGACGAAATGGGGAGCTCTTTTGAGGTTAGGGTTATCATTAGCAAGCAACCTCGTGTTTTGACTTTTGGTAGCGAGGAAGTTACAATCCTCTCCGACCCTTTGAAAGAGGCTAATAACAAAGTCATAATGGCCATCCTCAGGATTGATATGAACATCTCTTGGCTTGATACTTCAATCATTTGTTTATTTATTGTTGTAGTACAGTTATATCTCACTTTCCTAGATCAGTACAGAATTGCATCTGTATGCTCAATTCTGTCCTTTTAGCTGTACTTAGTGATACCAAGAAGATAGTAGATGATGTTTGTTCAATGCTACAACCTTTAGACTTGGATGGCATGCTAGTTATCTTTATGCCATATTATGAGAAGTAAGTATCATCACAATCTTTCTTTTACTCTTTTATTTGTAATATTGTGTCAATTAATACTTAATATTGTGATAAATCTTATCGCTCTTTATTCGTGATGTAGCTCACATTGGAGCCTGATAGTATGGGATCATGATGACAACCATTGTTGGTTTGTCAGCTCATTTATAGGCTTTCACAGGGTGTTCAAGTAAGTTTTCTTTTATCATATCATTATGAACATGCATCTTACTATTTACTACACAAATTCACTTTGTCGTATGTCATGATGGACAGGTTTGGAAACAAGTTAGTTTCTACGATTATGAAAATCAGGGAGCATCAAGACCAACCAAATTTCTAGACACGCCTCGCAATGGAGCAGAAAGACAAGTTTAGTAGTGGGTGGAGAATTGCCTACAACTTCATGTTGTTCCTCAATGAAATTTTTAAACATGTCTCAATAAAAGCATATACAAAGCTCGAGCTACAAGATTTTATGGCTAAGACTGTTCACTACCTAACTGCTGCCATTGGGAAACAACATGATGGACTCAATGAAGAACTTGAGGGAGCCAAAGAAAAAAAAGAGACAATTCTGTCTCCTTCTGCATCATAGCCTCAAGTCCTCAAGTAGAAGCATTACAATCTCCACTTGAATTAGAGACTCAATGCATTCTTCCTACACAAGAAGTAGAGACTCAATGTGCATCTACAACATCACATCTTGCAAAGGAGGAAGAGATTAAGTCTATCCCAATTGCACCAGAAGCAGAATCTCAATGTACACCATCCACACAAGAAGTAGAGACTCAATGTACTCTTAGAGAATCACAGCCTCAAGAGGACTCATCAGACTCTATTTAGTTGTAAAACATGTAGAAAGAAACATGGGTCCTTGAAGAGTTTTATCTTGTTTGTATTGGTTAATGATAGTGTTTTTTAAACTTATGTTAAATGTTACAATACATTAGGATATTTACTTATGATATTTATTCAATTTGTATTATTATTGTATTAGCAATTCTAAAAAAATAAATTGTATTAGCAATTCTAATATAATCTACTCAGCCCTACCAGACTTGTTGTAGAGAATACAAAACTATTACAAGCCATAGAGGATAAGATCACACTAGAAGATCTCATAATTAGTATCTCCTATCTTCTCAACAATCCAATCTTCCGCAGACTCCACGTCCATATCCTCAACATAATTACAATGAAGGAAGAAATTCAAGCAATCATGATGGATAGGCCATAGAATCCACATCCATATCCTCAACATAATTACAATGAAGGAAGAAATTCAAGCAATCATGATGGACAGGCCACAGAGGCCGAGATCACACTAGAAGATCTCATCAGTAGTATCTCTTATCTTCTCAACAATCCAATCTGATCTTATCATTAGTATCTCTTATCTTCTCAACAATCCAATCTTCCACGGACTTAACTTCCGTATCGTCAACATAATTATAATGAAGGAAGAAATTCAAATAGTCACTGGACAGGCCACAGAGGTCGAGATCACACTAGAAGATCTCATCATTAGTATCTCTTGTAATCTTCTCAACAATCCAATCTTCCACCGACTCCACTTTCGTATCGCCAACATAATTACAATGAAGGAAGAAATCAAACAGCCACAAATTGTTTCTTTATAATCTCTTTGGGAGGCCTTTATTGTTGTTTCAGCATCGTGATCAAATCGGCCATACCGAGTGCTTCGATAACGTAGGTTGCCTAAGAAGTCCAAGAGATCTTGTCGTGCTTTTATAATACATTGTAAAAGTCTTTCACTCTCTGCTATCTTCTGAGTATCCTCCCTCTCTACCCACCTCTGTGCGTCGAATTCCTCTCTCTCCATCTGTGTGAGTGGAGAGCCTTGTCAAATTCTTGCATCTCTCCTTGCTCCTTGGTCAGTAGCCCATTGTTTGAGACTGTCGATTCCAGACTCCACGTCTCCGACGATGCCAAGGACATCCATGGTGGGTGGAGAGATGATAACTAAAGAGTGATAAACGAAGAATGTGCTTGTAGAGAAGGACTAGGATGGACAAAAGAAGGAAATCTAATTATATTATTCTTGTCTTCAATCATTTTATTTCATAGATTTAAACCGATTCAAAATCTATCATCTCATGTGTCTCTCACATTTATGGTCTTTTATTTTTTACTTCACTCAATGAACAACTCACCTCTCTAAATTTATTAAATTGGTTTTACTTTTTTGAAAGTCTAATTTATTATATACAATAAACATCTTATGATGAGAATCTAATAATTATATCATTCTTATGTTCCATCACTTTATTTTATAGATTTCAATGTACTCAAAATCTATCATCTCACATGTCTTGCATTAGCAAGTCTAACTTATATTATATTAAAAGAATATCTCGTGATGAGCTTCTAATAATTATATCATTCTTGTGTTCCATCATTTTATTTTATAGATTTCAATGTACTGATCACTGTCTTACATGTCTCAAATGTCTCCCATTACAGTCTTGCATCCCATCATTTTATTTTATAGATTTCAATGTACTCACTATCTTACATGTCTCGCATTACGGTCTTGCATCTAGTCATCTCAGCCTCTACCAATTCTTTATTCTAAATCTTTCATCCCACATTATGAGTCTGTAGTTCTATAAATCCCCTAGTAGTCGTTCATCTTCTATATCTCACCTGCAGCAAACACTTCTTCCACTTTGCTCTTCTTACCTTACTCCTCTCCTCAAGCTTGCTCCTTCCATCTTGCCCGCAGCCTTACCTCCTCTTCTCAAGCATACTCCTTTCATCTTGCCTTACCTCCTCTAGTTACCTTCCTCACTCTCGTTACCTTCCTCACCTCATTCGTCTTCTATATCTCACCCATAGCAAACACTTCTTCCACTTTGCTCTTCTTACCTTACTCCTCTCCTCAAGCTTGCTCCTTCCATCTTGCCCGCAGCCTTACCTCCTCTTCTCAAGCATACTCCTTTCATCTTGCCTTACGTCTCTAGTTACCTTTCTCACTCTCATTAGTTTCCTCCTCTCATTTTTATGGATCTTTTTAAGGTAATAGATTCTGTCGAGCAAGCCATTAGCAGCATCAAAGTATGGATTGTCGAGAACCAAGGAAAGAGAGAGGAGAGAAAGCAAAATCCAGCTCCATTAACCCAGTACGAGAAGGATGACTTTGCTTGTCAGAAGGGCTTAGAGAAGGAAGAGAAAAGAAAAATAAGTATGGCTACTACTGAAATAGATAAATTGTAGTCATATAGGAGAGAGCTGATAGACTTTCAAAGTGAGATATCTTCACGTGTGGCTTGTTATGGAAGATTTCCACCCCAGGAAGTGCAAGCCATTTGGAATAGACAAAGTGTTATGCAGGAGAAAATTCATCAATCCTTACTTCTCTTCTATAATTTTTACTACATCGATGAGGATGAGATGAGCTTGAATGGGTTGAATTTAGGCTAAAGGCTTGAAAATAGAAAATTCATCAAATTGAATGGCTGTAGTCTTGAAAATAAATTTGCCTTCTAATGAGATTCTTATTGTAACTTTTGGTGTTTTTCAACACCATTATAAATATTGTGAGAGTTTGCTACTTCCACTTGTAACTTTTGAAAGTGTTTCCTAAACACTATTATAAATATTAAGAGAGTTTACAATTACTGAACCACTCTTTTTTTTGTAAACCACTCTTTTTTGTGTAACTTATCTCAGGCTTATTGTAACTTTTGGTGTTTGTCAAATTCTATTATAAATATGGTGAGAGTTTCTTTAATACTGTAACTTTTGAAGGTGTTTATTAACACTGGCTACAGTGAAGAAAGCAAAGCATACAAATTGTATGATCCCATCAACCGCAAAGTCATTATCTCCAGAGATGTAATCTTCGATGAGGAATCAGAATGGAAAACCTCACCTACACAGGAGATAGAAGCATCAACTTCACAGTCATCTACAGAACAGGTTGATGAAGAAGAGCAAGAATTGCCACCAACACCCCAAGCAGTGCCACAGCAGCTCAGACGGTCTACTAGGGAAAGCAGACCACCAGCCAGATTGACATATGCTCAGAAAGGCAAAGCAATTCAGGTGGAAACCACCAACTATGCTCTTATGACTACCATCATGGCTACAGAAGAGCCAGTGTACTTCGAAGATGCAGTAGACAAGCCAGAATGGCAAACTGCTATGAATGAAGAAATGGATGCTTTGTATAAAAATCACACTTGTGAATTATGTGACCTTCCACCAGGAAAGAAGGCCATAGCCAACAAATGGGTATAAAAAGTGAAGTACAATCCAGATGGCAGTATTCAGAGATACAAAGCCAGATTAGTTGCAAAAGGATTTGCACAACAATATGGCCAAGATTATGATGAGACTTATGCTCCAGTAGCAAAGATGGATTCCATACGGTTCTTGATATCACTAGCGACACTCAGTAAATGGAATGTGTATCAGCTCGATGTCAAGAATGCATTTCTCAATGGTTATCTAGACGAGGAAGTCTACATGCAACAACCAGCCGGTTATGTTGAACCAAGAAAGGAGAACAAGGTTTGCCATCTCAAGAAAAGTCTCTATGGCTTAAAGCGAGCACCCAGAAGTTGGTACAGCAGAATTGATAAGTATTTTTCGGATCTGGGATACATGAAGTCCAATGCAGATCATACTCTCTACTACAAAATTCAAGGGGAAGATATTACTATTGCACTTTTGTACGTAGATGATCTGATTGTGACAGGAAGCAAGGATAGCTTCATCAGAAAATTAAAACAAGACTTATCTGCAGAGTTCGACATGAAAGATCTTGGACTTATGCACTATTGTCTTGGAATTGATTTCTAGAGAGATTCAGATAGCACATTCATGAGTCAGCTCAAATATGTTGACAGTCTCCTGAAGAAGTTGTGAAGATTGTGGGAGAGAGGGAACGAGTATCACTTGAGGCTTTCTCACAATCACAATGGGGGAATACACACAAAGGTGGAGGCTGAAAACAGTTTTCCTCTTCTTAGTTGTGTAAGCCAAAAGAACTCTAGTACAAAGAAATAGAAGAACCCTATATGTGGGTCTCAAAACAAACTCAACTAACTGAGGTGGCATACTAACTGAGCCACAAACTATAGTAGATAAGGATAGCTGTCATCCTCGTGGGCGGTGTACCAACCGCATCTCCAGCTAACAAGTCGGTGACATAAGTACACAACGGTCACCCTGGCATATCTCGAGTGGAGCTCGATATCTCAACACTCCCCCTCGAGCTCAATCCCAAATCCTGCACACCAAGCAGGTCTCTAAACTTGCGCAGCTTCTCTGCACCCAATGCTTTCGTGAATATGTCAGCTACCTGATCCTCTGTGCTGACATAAACTAGATCAATAAGACCTAGTAAAACCTTCTCCCGCACATAGTGATAATGCACCTCAATGTGCTTTGTTCTGGCATGAAAGACTGGGTTCTCTGCCAAGTGTATACTGCTCATGTTGTCACAATAAATGACAACCGGCCCATCTGTAGACTGATGCATATCATAGAGTAGCTTATGCAACCAAGCTACCTCACATGCAGCCATTGCTGCACCCCTGTACTCAGCCTCTGTGCTCGACAAGGCAACTGTAGACTGTTTCTTGCTGCTCCAAGTGACTGCAGCACTCCCAAAAGAGAACACATATCCACTGGTAGATCGTCTATCAGAAATGCTACCAGCCCAATCAGCATCAGTGTATCCATGCAACTGTATCTGAACCCCAGCCTCATAAAATAGTCCATACTGCAATGTGGACTTCACATACCTGAGTATGCGTCTAGCCGCATCCAAATGCGGTTTCCTTGGAGCCTGCATAAACTGACTTACCAACCCAACAGCATAGCTCAAATCTGGCCTGGTAATAGTCATGTAAATCAAACTTCCTACTATGCATCTGTACATAGTAGGGTCTTCCAGAAGCTCACCTGCATCTGTGCTCAGCTTCACATTCTGCTCCAAAGGAACTGAAATAGGCTTACAGCCTGTCATCCCATATTTGGATAGCATGTCCAATCCATACTGCCTCTGCAAGAGCTGTATCCCACTTGGTGATCTAATCACCTCAATGCCCAAGAAATAACACAGCTCTCCCAAATCCTTCATCTCAAACTTCTGCCTCAATAGCATTTTCACATGAAGGATATCTTCATCACTATCACCTGTGATGATCAAATCATCAACATAAATGACCAACAGCATAATCCCTTTCTCTGTTTTTCTCACATAGAGTGAGAAATCTGCCTTGGAAATCTGAAAGCCAATAGTGACAAGATACTGTCCTATCTTGTCAGACCATGCTCTAGGTGCTTGTTTCAAGCCATACAAGGCTTTCTTCAACCTGCAAACAAACTCAGGATGAGTAGCATGAACATAACCTGCTGGCTGCTCCATAAAGACCTCTTCTTGCAAATCACCATGCAAGAAGGCATTCTTTACATCCATCTGATGTAAAGACCATCCCTTTGATGCAGCCATAGAAATGGCTGCTCTTACGGTTGCCATCCTTGCAACCGGGCTGAAAGTTTCTTCATAATCAATGCCATATGTCTGTGCATACCCCTTGACAACTAATCTTGCCTTGTATCTATTCACAGAACCATCTGCATTGTGCTTGATCTTATAAACCCACTTACAACCAATTGCATTCTTGCCTTTAGGCAAAGGCACCAATTCCCATGTAGCATTAGCATCCAAGGCATCCATTTCTTCATCCATGGCTTTCTCCCATTTTTCATTTCCCATGGCTTGCTCAAAAGAAGTGGGTTCTGGTTCCTGTATCACTTTGACCATATAGGCATAGTGAATGGCTGTAAATCCATCATATTTCAGCCTATCCACAGGATACCTAACCCTGGTAGACCTGCGCAAAATAGACTCACTTCCAGGTGCTCTCAAAACATCCCTGGTCTTCCTTACTCCAGGTGTAACAACAGAAGGAATACCCAACTCATCATCAATGCTCTGTTCTGAGCCACTGGATTCACCATCCACATAAGAGTGACCTGCATTCACATCAAACATGGGCTGATCTACCTTCTCTTTTCCTTTTCGTGATACCTGCGTACCACTATCTGCATTGCTTTGAGGGGATTCTCCTGATCTCAATCTGCCTGTCCATGGCGAAGTATGTGAACCACTGGTAGAGGACACTCCAGGTCCACTGATATTTTGTGATTGCTGCTGTGCATTCTGTGCAGCATTACCATTTTGTGCATCTACATCAATCATCACATTTATTGGTTTATACCAGCTGCTCATCTCATCAAAAACAACATCTCTGCTCACTGTGAACTTACGTGTAGAAGGGTTATAGCATCTATACCCTTTCTGCTGCAGAGAATAACCAATAAAGATGCACTTCTCAGCTTTTGGATCCAACTTGGACCTCAACTCATCTGGCACATGGACATAAGCAATGCAACCAAAAATCTTCAAATGAGAAATATCTGGTTTCCTACCAGTATACATCTCCTCTGGCGTCATGCCATGTATTGCTGCAGTGGGAGTCCTGTTGATTATATAGACTGCTGTAGCAACTGCTTCAGCCCAATAATAATCTGGTAGATCTTTTTCATTTAGCATAGCCCGAGACACCTCTCCAATATGCCTGTTTTTTCTTTCTGCAATTCCATTTTGCTGTGGGGTATGACTGCATGAATATTGCTGCTTTATACCATGCTCCTGCAAGAACCTTGCAAACTCATTTGAGAGGTACTCTCCCCCTCCATCTGACCTTAGGCATTTTATTTGCAGGCCTGTTTCTTTTTCAACCATAGCTTTGAAAGCTTTGAAGTGCCCAAACACTTCACTTTTCTTTTTCATAAAATACACCCACAGTTTTCTGCTGAAGTCATCAATAAATGTGACAAAATAGTGACAGCCTCCAATAGATGCAGCTTTTGTAGTCCACACATCAGAGTGGATTAATTCCAATGGTTTTTTACTCTCTTGAACATGCCTAGGAAAAGGTTTCCTTGCCTGTTTCCCAAATTGACAGGCTTCACAAATCTTGTGCATTTCTGCAACCTTGAATTTTGGCAATCCTGCAACAATATTTTGGGCTTGCATTGATTTAACTCGCTGTATATTAACATGACCAATGCGTTTGTGCCAGATATCAATATCTACAACTATACCGGTCCCATGTGCAAACATTGCTGCACTCAATTCAGGCATGTCTGCATCCAACGTAAACATCCTGCCCTTCTTCTTTCCTTTTGCTATCAAGCGACCATTATTTTTCATATCCTCAACAAAGCATCCATGAGGATTAAATCTAACCTGCAAGCCCTGCTCAACCATTTGACCAACAGAAACCAGGTTCTTGGTGATGTTCGGGACATGAAATACATCAGACAAGTATTTCTTTTTCCCATCCTGCATGGACAAAGGAATTTTGCCAATCTGCACAATAGGATGTGCAGTATCATCACCAGTCTCCACAAATCCTGGTTTTTCCATTTTTCTTGCATCCTGCATCCATTCAGCATGACCTGTCATGTGGTTTGACGCACTCGAGTCAACATACCACACATCATTGCTTTCTTCTGCACTTGTTACAGAATTTGTCAAATGCTGCACCATAAACAAATGCTCATTTCTGTCATCGCCCTGTCTACTAGAGGATGCATAATTGCCTTGCTGCAATTTTCCACTCATAATGTCATTCTACTTTTTGTAGCAGTCTTTAGCCATATGACCCATTTTGCCACAATAGTAGCATTCAATATTGCTGTTTGCATTTTCGCGTCTCTGCCATCCACCACGGCCTCTTTGGCTCCCCCTGCCTCTAGAGTTACCACGTCCTCCTGCATAGGACTGGTTTTCTTGCGTTTGCTGCATATTCTGATTTCTACCATGGCCTGCAGATCGGCCTCCTCTACCTCTGCCTCTACCTCTGCCAGCATTTGAGTAGAAGACAGTTTCTTTTGAAGTTCCTGCTGAAGAAGATGCACCCCCATTTCTCTGCTCTTCAGAAATTAGAAGAGCAATCAACTCCTCAAAATCAGGAAAGTTTTCACGGACAGCAATGGATGTCCGGAACTGTGCATAATCCTTTCCTAGACCATTCAAGGTCACAGAAACCAAATCATCATCATCCACTGGCGACCCAATGGAAGCAAGTGCATCTGCAATTTTCTTCACTTTCATGTGGTAGTCATTTATGCTCAAATTTTCTCTCTGCACATTGTGCAAATCTTGTTTGAGTTGCATTTTCCTGGCTTGCGTATTTGTGCTATACATTTTTGCCAAAGTATCCCATGCCTCCTTTGGCGTATTTGCATCCTGAATATGCACAATCATGGAGTCCGAAATACTGATAGACAGCCAGTACATAACTTTCCTGGCTCTCTCATGCCATCCTTTGAATGCCTGCATTTCCTGTTGACTGGGAACATTAGGAAGAACAGGTTCTTCTTCATTTCCTGTAATGAATTCCCAATAGCCTTTTCCCATCAAGAAATTCGTCATTCTAAACTTTCATGCCTGGAAGTTGTTCTTGTCAAGCTTTTCAGTGACAATCTGTGAAAGAGAATCAGATGCCATTACAGAACACTGCAAAATATTCTGTCACTGCAAAAAACACAGCTTTTGCCTCACACGGGTAGATCTGCAAAACCGATGAGAGTGGTATTTCACCACACAGTCACTTCCTAGTGACGATTTTGCATCAACAGGCAATAGGCATGAATTTGCAACTCCCAATATCTCTGCACACAGGCATACGATGCAATTTTTGCAGCACCTTTCCACCGACTAGCCGCGCAGTGGTCGCACAGCAAAAAAACAGTGCCTTTTTTTGAGTGCCTGCGAAGAACTTCCGCCTTCAAAACGGGCCCCGAAACGGCCTCATATACTGCGCTCTCGCCACACCGCGAAGGGCGTCTCAATCTGAAACAGTGCACTCCTGCACTTCTGGCTGTGCTACCTGCAGAGATTTGCTCCCAAACTCGAATAAGAAAGCAACACTGGTCCTCTTACTAGGACACCACGAACTTGGCTTGCTTTCTTGAGCTCCTTACCACGAACAAGGCTCTGATACCATGTGAAGATTGTGGGAGAGAGGGAAGGAGTCTCACTTGAGGCTTTCTCACAATCACAATGGGGGAATACACACAAAGATGGAGGCTGAAAACAATTTTCCTCTTCTTAGTTGTGTAAGCCAAAAGAACTCTAGTACAAAGAAATAGAAGAACCCTATATGTGGGTCTCAAACCAAACTCAACTAACTAAGGTGGCATACTAACTGAGCCACAAACTATAGTAGATAAGGATAGCTATCATCCAGCTATTATTCGTGGGCGGTGTACCAACCGCATCTCCAGCTAACAAGTCGGTGACATAAGTACACAACGGTCACCCTGGCATATCTCGAGTGGAGCTCGATATCTCAACAGAAGTTTCATATGGCAGATTGCAAGATTGCAGCCACTCCCATGGAACAGAGTTTGAAACTTACTAAAGATTCAGAAAAGCCTACAGTCAATGACAGATACTACAGGCAACTCATTGGATCTCTTATATATCTGACAATCACACGGCCCGATATTTGTTATGCAGTAAGCTCACTAGCACAGTGTATGGCAAATCCAAAACAGTCTCACTGGAATGCAGCCAAAAGAGTCTTGAGATACATCAGAGGTACAAGACAATTCGGGATAGAATACAGAGGAAGTCATCCACGCTTGCATGGATACTGTGATAGTGACTATGTTGGAGATCATGAGACCAGGAGATCGACACAGAGATATGCATTTTTCCTAGGTCAAGGTGCTATATCATGGTTGTCAAACAAACAGCCAACTTTTTTTTTGTCTTCGACTGAAGCAGAATATAGAGCACTCACTACAGGTGCATGTGAGGCTATATGGCTTAGAAGACTATTGTCAGAGAAATAGATTACTTTGATGAGTCAAAGCCAACAACAATATACTATGATAATCAATCGGCTCAAGCATTGGCCAAAAATCCAGTATATCACTCCAGAACAAAGCACATTGATGTCAGAGAGCACTTCATCAGAGAAAGAGTGTTACTTGATCACACTGCAGCATTGTGATAGCAAAGAAAATGTTGCAGACATCTTTACCAAACCACTCGGTAAAGAGCTATTCGAGAAACACCGACTAGCTCTTGGTTTGATGCACAGGAAGGACATTCCCATTAAAGGGGTGTGATGGAATGTAATGCTCAGTCCTTCTTCGATTCCCCAGAATCATCATCTTGAGGGAAGGCCTACTTCATGATGTTGATCTTGAGGGAAGGTGTTGAGAGTTCACGCTCAACATCATGTGATCATGTGTGCATAGCACCATCATGTGATCATATGTGCATAGCACTAACCTTATAGAGTGCTATAAAGGAAAGGGTTAGATCCCCTAACCCTAACCCTAAAAGGTTTTGTATATATTCTATTTTTTCAACTAATTCTAGTGTACAGTTAGTCATTTGTGGTGTGCTCTCTAGCTGTGCCCTCTCTTCTCATCTCCACTCTTCTCCTCTCCCTTCTTCATATTTTGTCATTCCCTGGATTTTTTGGACTTTCTTGATCCAAGGTACATTTCTCTCTCCTCCCCAAGATAGTTCTTCTTTGAAGGTGCATGTAAATGTGCACTTGAAGAAGCATTCATATGTGGATTTACAAAATCTTGTTCAATGCATTGTGGTCAACTAAAATCTATCACATCTTGGGGATCATTTAGTAGGTGATTGATAAGTATTTGGGATGCAAAGAATGGATTCCACCATGTCCACACCACATCTTCAAAATATGTTGCAGCATGCTGGATTGTTTCTCTAATCTCATTGACTGAACTTATAGGGTTTACATCTCTCCCCTCCATGGCTCGTTGCAACTCCCTCACTGATTGTAAAGGTTGTAAGGGTGCCACATACAACTCACACTCTGGAACACACTTCAAGAGCTTCAACCCTTTGAGTGGAACCCAAGTCGGTGATGTGGAATAGAACTTCCCCCACAACAACATCGTGCCTTCTTGATCTTTCTTCATTCGAAATTGGTGTTGAAAGCTTAGCTCGTTAAGATTCTCAATACATTGATCAATTCGCTCATTCTCACCAAACAAAAAGAATCTGAAATTTGTTGTTTTTTCCATGTTTGCAATTATTGGTTTTGGCACATATGCATCCTATAAAATGCGGATCATTGCATCCCCATCCCATGCTTCTTTCCTTCTCAGCTTTACTGAGAACCAGCTAAACATATGATCAATATGGTCATGTGTATGATCCACCATAAGGAATCCTAATTTCACTTTCAAAAATATTACTTTCTCCACAAGCATGCAAAGATATGCCAACACAACTTGATTCTTCTTCTCTCTTGATGTGTTATCAAGTTGTACATACAACACTTTGGGAAGAGATTGTGTAAGATTCCTCAATGCATCATTAAGAATGGAAATTGTGAGATTAGGATCATTTCTTACATTTGGTGTCATTAGATAAACCTTGGGGATTAATTCACCATGGTAGATCATGCATCCAACCATGTGATATGTGATGAAGTTCTCCTCTTTCAAATCCTTGGGCACTCGTTTGAAGTGTGGAAGATTGGTCTTCTTTTGATCCATCCCATCAATGATGATGGTTATGTTCTTATCAGGCTGTTGGTAGCTCTTCTTGTTTTGCTTCGCTAACTTCTTCCTTTCTAGAGCTTGCATTTCTCGATGCATTTGCAACTCTGTGATTGCTTCTTCTGCAAATATAGAAAATGATTATATGTTGCAAGCAAACAATTTTTGTCAAAACAAAGCAAAATTTCACTGCATCATTACACACACCTCTCTCTTGTCCTTGACTTTTATTACGCAAGGCCTTCAAGTATTTGCATGTGGCACACACACCAAAGCGATAAAGATTTGGTATCTTCATGTTGTTGAATTCATTCTTCCAAATCCTATAAAAATATTGGTATGTCACGTACTCGTCACCTGCAGTAACCATAGCATCCTTGTACATGGAATGGATCTCATGCTTGGAGAAATTATCCGATAAGTCAACTGGTCACTATTTGGAAGGACCTCGACATGTTTTTGCACAAAGTCTTGCAACTACGAGCATACCATATTGCCATGTGGTCTAGGCACTCTCATTTGTCCTGCTATACAAATGCGGGGGTCTTTATAGAGGTGGGCTTGTAATCTTTTTAGCCTTTCATTGCCAAGACAATGTGCAAGTCTATATGCTTTGTGACAAACAATCCTTGAACTGAATGAATACTCAAACACAATTTCGTTCATATTGTTTTCCCTAGGTCTTACAGACCATGCTAAATAAAAATTTTGATCATCTCTATTCATTTTAACATAATTTTTCCGTAACACCATTAATTTTGCAACCCCAAAAGTGACAAGGCACATTCTGCTACAACAAAGAGTATTACAGGTCTCTTTCATATGTGCGGTGTCTAACATTATACGAGCTCTCCCTCTTGTGTAGCTAGACTTTTTGAGGTCCACATTCATTGGTCTTCCCTTTGGTATCTCCTCAAACGACGAGATTGAATTCCACTTCCCCTTTTGTGACAGCCAAGATAGTCATTGAGATCCATCTAGATTAGATGTCCCTTGTAAGAAATAATTTCTAGCTCCAAAAACAAAACAAAGAGAGCCATTGAATGAACTTAGACATGGACCACATACTTGATAACACTTGTTGACCTCTTGTGCTTGCCTCGACATCTATTATTTCATTCTCTTCAATGGGAATATTAGATTCATGGATTTGAGTACTTGGGCTTATATGTCTACCATCATGCTTAGGTGAAGAAGTAGGAGACACATCCAAGGTGGCAAAAGAGGTTCCACCACTAGTACAAGATACATCCAATGTAGCAAAGGAAGCGCCCTTGGAACTATGAGAAGAAGAAATTGAGATAGACATAGTATCAAACGAACCTCCCATGCATAACTTTGGAAAGCTTCAAAGGGGATGCCCCAAAAGTGCCATGCAACAAGGAAAGGTGGAAATTATATGCTTGACCATGAAAGTCAAGGATAGGTTAGGGTTTTGAGCATAGAGAAATTTTTAAAAATAGAAACTTTTCTCTATAAACATGAGATTCCCACATTTGTTTCTTATTATTTCCAAATATGCCCAAAGGTTCCAAGAATCACCAGGTATGTGCAATTTTCTTACGCTTCAGTGTTTTTTATTTTTAATTCGATCGTGAAATCAAATTTTACGGCATGCTTCAATATAATTTACCGTACTTTAAATATGGGGTGATGTGCTTGAATATGATTTAAAGTACTTTATGTTTGATTTTTTGAAAACACATTGCTTTGATTGCTAGTCTATCCTATTTACTAAAAATAGCAAGAAACATTTCTAAAAATAAATTACTCTATATTCTACCCCAATCCCTTCTTGTTAGTTACTCTAACCTCTCCATCTCTCCCTCTATGTGTCCTCCCCTCTCAGCTCTCCATCTTTGCTAGGTAAGCTCTCCATCTTCTCATTCAATTGTTTAATTTTTTTTGGACTGAAGGGAGCTTCTTCTTCCCCGCCATCTTCTTCTTCATCATCCCCACCGTCTTCTTCTTCCCCTATCTCCCTCGCTGATTTGCCCTTCAATTCTTCCCCACCATCTTCTTCTTCCCCTATCTCCCTTGCTGATTCGCCATCTTCTTCCTCGCTCGAGCTCCGTCGATGATATCATCGACAAGGCGGATGCCCAATCGATGATATCCTCGATGAGTTGGTAGCCCATCAATGATATCATCGATAGGACGCTTGCCCGATCAATGATATCATCAACAAGCATTAGCCGAGGGAGAGGAGAGAAGTTAGGGAGAGAGGGAGAGGAGAGAGAGGTAGAGAAGGAGAGAGAGAGTTAGGGAGAGGGGAGAGAGAAAGATAGAGAGCAATAGGGAGAAAGACAAAGAGAGGGAGAGAGAGAGAGAGAGAGAGAGAGAGAAATAGTGAGAGGGGAGAGAGAGAGATAGAGAGAAATAGGGAGAAAGAGAAAGAGAGGGAGAGAGAGATCGAGAGATAGCAATAGGCGAGAGAGACAAAGAGAGAGGGAGTGTGAGGGAGTGAGAGAGATGGAGAGAGAGGGAGAGAGAGAGAGAGAGAGAGAGAATAAGGGAGAGGGTTTGTCAGTAAATTTTGTTCACTTTTTGGTTGATTTGTATTGAGGTTCAATAGCTTCAACAGATTTATGATGTTCCTGATCCGTTTGATGAAGGTTTGTTGCAAATTCAAAATTTATGAGACATAGCAGAAGTACACAATAACATTGATTCAAAATGGACCATCAAAGTTGACATTGATATAGAAGAGATGACTCTATTGCTTCCAAAGACACGTCCCACTAGATCCTGGCGAAACTTTAAAATATTTCTCATAAAAGTTTCAAATCCAGGCGAATATTTGAAATGTTTATTTTTATTAAGGCGTATAAACTTTTGACACCAATATTAAAGTTTTGCTTCTTAACTAAACTAACATGAAAAAATCATCCATGCTACCAAGTTTTCTCTTGTTGCATGCATAATGCAATTGTCTATTTCTACTATCTGTATGATTGTTGACTTGTAATCAGCTTCCACCCATTCCCTCATAAATATTGAAGGCCCTATGCAAGTCCAGATTCCCTCTTACATACATTTTGAGAAAGAAGAAGAACATGCATTTACCATTCAAGTTTTTCTTAAATATGAAGGGTTATTATTTTCTTGAGGTAAAAGGTCACTTGCAATCTTTTGTAATGTGTGGAACTCTTACAACTCACACTGTTGTGAAAGAGCTTTTCATTCATCACATTTTAGATTATTACATGGGTAGCCAATCGTGTTATGTTCTATATTCTTGAATTTGATGGCTTCATGAAATTTTGTTGCAAACTTATCCCCCTAAACTTATGTCTTATCTCCTTTCCAAGAAGAGGTAAATAGTATTTTTTGAATTTTGTATCTCAGTGTCATACGATTGAGCAAACTTTTAAAGCATGGCTATTGAATGCTTATTCTCAATATGTACAAGTTGAAATTGATTTTGATAAGATGTAGACTTCATCTCTTTGACTAGATCATACACAATATTCACGAGGTATATATCCATTTAATATCTATTTTGCAATTGCTTTGGAGGTTTGACTTCTAATAATACAATTGTCTATTTCTATAGAAAAGTATAAGTGATTCTTCGCCATGTATATCATTTTGTATATCTGCTCGTTTGAGCAATTTTATATCACATTTTGTAACAAAAAATGTTGTATATCTTCGACATATATATGCTTCTATTGCTCGATCGGTTCATTTAAGCGATTTTGTTTCACCCTTTTCGCAATGAAAATTTTGTAATAAAAAACTTTTTTTTGTAATTACTAAAAAAAAAAACACTAGTGGGGCAAAATAGGGCTTGCTGTGGCCCTGTTTAGCCCCACTAATGTTTGTTTTAAAGTTCTATTAATTGTCACTATATAGCGACGTTTACCAATGTCGCTATATATCGGTATTTACCAGTGTCGCTATATAGCGACATTTATTAGCCTCGCTATATAGCGACGCTTATATAGCGACTATTCTTTTCTGATGCTTATAATGACGTAAATAATCACCTTTGTGCCTTTTTTTTTTTTTAAGTATAAAAATTATCGGTATTTTCATCGGAAAAGGGCCTATGCCTTCTAGTGGAGCTTCATTCATCACATTTTAGATTATTACATGGGTATCCAATCATGTTATGTTCTATATTCTTGAATTTGATGGCTTCATAAATTTTTTTTGCAAACTTATCCCCCTAAACTTATGTCTTATCTCCTTTTCAAGAAGACGTAAATAGTAGTTTTTGAATTTTGTATCTCAATGTCATACTCGGGGGGGTCACTCATCATATGTAACCCTATCACGTGAGTTCAAAAGAAGGATATTTTTTATTCCTAAAATTTACAGAAATAAATATACATAAGGGACTTTTTAAAATAGTTTTGGAAAAAAATTACAGATTTGTATAGAAAAGGGGTACATTTTATCAATGAAAAAATTTATAGATAAGGGATTTTAAATATAGGCCTTGAACGCACGTGATATAGAGGGTTTAGAAATAGTGACCCCCCGAGATGTCATACAATTAAGCAAACTTTCATAGCATGGATATTGAGTGCTTATTCTCAATATGTACAAGTTGAAATTGATTGATAAGATGTAGACTTCATCTCTTTAACTAGATCATACACAATATTCACGAGGGATATATCCATTTAATATCTATTTTGCAATTGCTTTGGACGTTTGACTTCTGATAATACAATTGTCTATTTCTATAGAAAAGTATAAGTGATTCTCCAGATGATTGCTAACTTGCAATCAGCTCACCCACCTTCCTTAAATGTTGAATGCCACATGAAAGTGGACATCACATTTCCTCCTACATACATTTTGAAAAAGAAGATGAACATGCATTTATCATTCAACTTTTTCTTGACTTGGAAATCTTTCAAACTTTGAGAATCAACTACAAACGCCACAAAAATTCCACATAGAATCTGTTATTAATTTTCTAAGGTGAAAAAATTTAAATCACTTGCAATCTTTTGGAGTGTCTAGAACTCTTACAACTTAATAGTGTTGTGACAGAGCCCTAGGGCACCAACTTCCTTTAGTAAGAATACCTATCAAAATCTTAAGTATGAGATGAACTTAACAATATGCCATGAGTAAAAATTAGTTGAATTAGTGTGGTTGTGTTCTACACTAAAAGAGCTTCAAATAGGTCTTTACAACTTGAAATTTTGATAACACATGAAAAAGTTACATGATTTTGATGTAAGAAAATAATACGTCTGTGCTCAATAGATAATAGGATCTCGTTCGCAAGAGAGAAAACAAGATAGTATGGAGAATCAAAAATTTGATTACTGTAGAACTGATACAATAGATGGCACTGCCTCCCAACCGTGCGCTCCTGTGAAAGAAGCTTCGATGGCGTGCTTGAAACAATAGAAGATGGAGGCTGGATGCTAAGGAATCAGGGTTGCTGTAGCCAGTGATAGAAATGGGCTTCACGGACTTGCTCTTATATAGCCACCAGTCATAGTTAGTTGGGCTCAATTGGGTGATTGACCCAGTCCACCCAAAACAGTAGACTAGGGGTCGATCACGAAATAGGCCACCGACCATACGATAGAACTGGTGCATAAAACAGAGCAAATGACCTATGGTTTTTGTTCTACCTAGTGGCATCTAGGATCATCTGAGGCTCCAAACGGGCCCCGTAACCCGAGAGTGGGCTGCCTCGAGAAATGCTCCATCTACCCTTAGTGCAGTCAGTCAAGGGATGCCTTCTCGCACTTGCAAGTAGCCTAGTTGGCGGTGTGCCAACTCTATCTGAAGCCGTCCAGCCATTATCCAAGCTACTCAAATGCCTTCTCCTCATATGGGGGGCTTAGAAGTAGAGTTAGCTGGTTCCCACGTAGTTACATGAGAGTGGAGCATTGATATCTAACACCCCCCCTCAATGTCCACCCGCAAGTGAACTTACTTTTTCGGCCCAATGCCAAGTCGATGAAGATGCCTCTCCAGCAAGTCTCTTCCAAGAGACTTCAAAAAGATGTCCGCAACGTTCTTTGTAGTCGGACAGTACACCAAGTCGACGTCCCCATCCATGATGAGCTCATGTACAAAGTGATATTGAATCTTAATGTGTTTTGTGCAAGCATGGAACACAGGGTTCTTTGCAATAGCCATGCAACTCTTATTGTTAGATGATAACTGCATAGGCTTGTTCTGCACTGCACCCATGTCCCCCAAAATCCTCCTCAACCACACTGCCTTGCAAGAAGCAAAGCATGCAGATTTGTACTTGGCCTCGGTAGAAGAAAGAGATGCTATGGGTTGCTTCTTGCTGACCCATGACACAACTCCAGATCCAAGTGAGAAACAGTACCCTGTCACTGATCTCCTGCTATCCACGTCTCCTACCCAATTCTAGTCACAGAATCCGGTCAAGATGTTGCCCTTGGTATAGGTGATGCCATAATCAAGTGTGCCTTTGATGTATTTCAGAACCCGCATCCCTACCATCCAATGGTTCTCCCGAGGCTTATTGGAAAACCTACTTAGTACACCAGTCGCAAAACTGATGTCTAGCCGTGTGTTGCACAAGTAAATCAAGCTGCCCACAAGCCTTCTGTACTTCGCTTCATCCACCAGTGGTGATGAATCCTTGTTTGAGAGCTTCGCGTCAACCTCCATATGGGTACCAAGTGACTTGCACTCAGCCATGCCAAATGCCTTCTGTATCTCTCTAGCATATTTCAGTTGTGAAATGAAGATCTATTTCAGCTCCTGCCAAACTTCAATCCCCAAACAGAAATGCATCAGTCTAAGGTCCGTCATTTCAAACTCTCTTCTAGAAAATGCTTTGTGTGCGAGATCTTCTCTTCATGGTTCCTTCTTATGACAAGGTCGTCCACATAAAGGACCATGATCATACACCTGCCTCCTTCTCTGAAGATATACAAATTTGCATCAAATGGGCTCCTCATAAACCCGTTTTGCAGAAAGTAGGCATTAGTTCACTGGTACCACGCTCGTGGGCCTGTTTCAGCCCATAAAGTGCCTTCTTTAGTTTGCAAACTTTACCTTTTGAACCGTGGATCTCAAAATGTGGTGGTTGTTCCACATATACCTCCTCCTTGAGATCTCCATTCAGAAAGGCAGATTTCACATCCATTTAAAACACGGGCCAACTTCCCTGGGCAGCTAAAGCTAAAACACTACGAATTGTGGTTAGTCGAGCTATGGGAGCAAAAGTATCTTGATAATCAAAACCATGTACCTGTGCAAATTCTTTTGCCATGAGCTGAGCCTTGTATTTATCCAACATGCCGTCGGACTTATACTTGGTCTTGTACACCCACTTGGCTCCGATTACCTTGCATTTTGGTGGTCGATCCACAAGGTCCCAAGTGTTGTTCTTCATTATGGAGCCATACTTTGACTGCATAGCCTCCATCCACCTATCATCGCCCTATGCCTCTTCAAGACACTTGGGTTCATTAGCATAGATCACTTATGTCATCAAAGCATAGTTGACCAAGTGTTCTTGTGCCCTTCTTTGCTCCTCTAATCTCTTGGACCAGCGGTGTTAAGATGGTTCCTTCTCAATGGCTGGAGGTTCTTTGCCATCCAAAAACTGCTTTACCCACTTCGGGAATGGCTGTTGCCATTGTGGTTCTATAGGCTCTTCTTCATCTTCTTTGTCTTGAATCCTCCCAAGCACCATTGGGGGAGTTCGGTCTGCTATTGGTGGTGGTACTGGATGGATATCCTGGTCCTGGTTGTCTGGGAAGGAAGCATCCTCCTCCAATTGATGCGGCTGTTCTGAGAAGACCACATCGCGACTTACAAGTAACTTCTTGGTAGTAGGGTTATAGAGATGGTAACCCTTCGCCTCTTCACTATAGCCCAAGAAAATACACTTCTGGCTCTTCGGTTCCCATTTGGTCCTGGTAGCATCAGGGACATGCACAAAATAGTCACATCCAAAAACTCTGAAATGTGTAGCTGAAGGTTTCTTACTAGAAAAGGCTTGCAGTGGAGTCATCCCGTTCATAGCCTTCATGTAGCTATGATTCAGTATGTAAACTACAATGTTACATGCTTCAGCCCAAAAAGACTTTGGCAACTCTTTCCCTTTCATCATACTCTGGCCCATTTCGAAGATGACGCGCATCTTGCATTCTGCTACTCCATTTTGCTGTGATGTATGTGGCGGGGGTTTCTGCCTCCTAATTTTGTGACTTTTGTAGTAACTTTCGAATTCAATCGATGTGAACTCTCCACCTCTGTCTGATCTCAAATTCTTCACCTTCCTCCCCGATTCTTTCTCGACCATTACATGCCATTCCTTGAACCTACTAAAATCCTCATCTTTAGTCTTCAGGAAGTATATCCATATCCTTCTACTGTAGTCATCGATCAGCATCATAAAGTAGTAGGAACCACCCAAAGCTTCCATCTCCATCTTTCCATAGAGGTCCATGTGAACGAGCTCTAGAGGAGCCTTTGCCCTGCTGGCCTCTTTAGGAAAGGGATGCCAATGCTACTTGCCCATCATGCAAGCTTCACATACATTGGGAAGATCTGAAATTTTTGGTAGGTCTGCAATCATTCCACTTTTATGCATCTCCTTCAAAGAACTAAGGTTTAGATGACCAAATCTCTCATGCCACAGCTTAGTGTTCTTCACATCTGCTCAAGCACTGAAACTGAGAGTTTGTAAATGTTGTTGCGTTGTGTACCTTTACCAATGACCTTTCCTTTAAGATCTAGGATCTATGCACCATTCTTATCGAATTGAACTTTGAGGTCCCGATCCGTGATCGTGGAAATGGACAAAAAGTTCCTCTTGATATCTGGCACATAAAGAACATCGGACAACTATTTTACAACTTCATTTGACTTGAGAGCAATCGTGGGCATTTTGCATCATTGTCGACTGCTACTAGGATGTCATTCCCTACTGGCTGTAGAGAGGTATACCAATCCTTCCGACAGGTCATGTGGCATGATGCACCACTGTCAATGATCCACAGCTCATCCACAGGTACATGAACTGCCTCTGTGTAAATGTTCTCAATTGCGATGAACAGCTCTACTAGTACTGCCTGCGCACTATTGCTGGACTCTTTCTTTACTCCGTTCTTCTCATCTGCAATCTTCTTTTGGCACTCATTCTACTTGTGCCCTATCTTGTTGCAATAGAAGCACTTGATCTTCTTCTTTCTCTTTTTATCATCAGAAGAAGATGGGTTACCAGAGTCCTTACCCTTACCTTTCTTTGATCCGGTCCAGAAAGCCGAATCTTCTCCAGTCCTCATCTTTTGACTAATCTCCTCCTCCAAAATCATCGCGCTGAAATCCTCAAAGTTGAGGGGCAGATTGATGTTCTGCATATTCAACGCCATAACAAGACCATCGTACTTTTGTGAGAGAATCCATATGCACCTTCATGCTAGATTCTCGTTGGTGATGGTGATGCCAATCACAGTCATCTGATCGTGCAGATTCTTCACCTTGGTGATGAACTTCTCTGCCGCTTCAGACTCAGACAACTTATCGTTCGCGAGTTGAGTCTCCAGATTCTGAATCCGTGTCTAATTCGTGGTCTCGTACTGATTTTTCAAGACCGTCCATGCCTCCTTCACTGTGGTGACATGTTGAATTAACGCCATGATGGAATCACTAACACTGTAGAAAATAGAACATAGTGCATCTGCATTTCTTCTTGTCCATGCAAGAATCTCATCCACAGTTGGTACTATCTGTTGTCCTGCATTGGCTAGATCCGGTCTCGCAACCAGCCTCACGTCCACCCCAGTAGTAGTGTCCCAAAGCTTGTATGGGCTTAGGATGGTCTTCATCTTGAACTTCTAGAGTGGATAGTTAGAGCCATCCAACTTTCCGCTTTCGCCGAACGGTGGGATTCCAGTCTTGCGGGCTGGGCCATCTCTCACAATCTGCTCGCAAATAGAAACACACTACCAAATCTTCTTGCTAGAGTCCAGGCTTTGATACCATGTAAGAAAATAATACAACGTCTGTGCTCAATAGATAACAGGATCTTGTACGCAAGAGAGAAAACAAGATAGTATGGAGAATAAAAAATTTGATTACTGTAGAACTGATACAATAGATGGCGCTGCCTCCCAACCGTGTGCTCCTATGAAAGAAGCTTCGAAGGCATGCTGCAAACAAGAGAAGACGAAGGCTGGATGCTAAGGAATGAGGGTTGCTATAGCCAGTGATAGAAATGGGCTTTACGGACTTGCTCTTATATAGCCACCAGTCATAGTCGGTTGGGCTCAATTGGGTGACTGACCCAGTCCACCCAAAACGCTCGACTAGAAGTCAGTCCCGAAATAGGCCCTCGACCATACAATAGAACCGGTGTGCAAAACTAGGTAGCTGACCTACGGTTTTTCGTTCTGCCCAGAGCCATCCGGGATCATTTGAGGCTCCAAATGGGCCCTGCAACCCGAAAGTGGGCTGCCTCAGAAAATGCTCCATCTACCCTCAATGCGGTCAGTCAAGGGATGCCAACCCGCACTTGCATGTAGCCTAGTTGGTGGCGTGCCAACTCTATTTTAAGCCATCTAGCCATCAGGCCACACATGGCCCCCATTTGGTGTCCATCACTATAGCTAGCACTTAAGGCATTAGCTATAGGCCAATGCAAATAATGGAAATAACAGAAGAGAAAAAGAGGAAGCACTTTCTTACCTGGAAAATTCCCGCTCCGTGTTTTGTGGACTAGCCTATTATAAAAAGAAAACATACCGTTTTTTCAGATAACTAGTTAGAGGAAGGAGGAGTTTAGAGAAGCAACTTTTCAAAGGGATTGGATGAGTTTGGAGAAGCCTACAAACAAGGAGAAAGCATAATCCTACAAACAAGGAGAAAGAGGTGGAAGAGAAATACCAAAAAGAGAAGAGGTGAGTCTTCTTTCTTTCACCAAATCTTGTTTTTTGTCCTTAACCTCTGAAAATCAAGCATGAAAATTAGCACATAGGCTTAGCAATACAAGGAGAAACATGCTTCAACACTCACAAAATGAAATCTCACAAAAATGAACCTACATTGCTTAAAGAGACACACCTTCTTGAAAAACTTCCTTTCACACAAGCAGAGAGGGAGAAGGGTGGAGAGGGAGCACAAGTGTTGGGAGAGGGGCTACGAAGGGGTGAGGAGTGGGGAATAAAGAGGAGAAAAGTGAGGTCATTGAATATAAGGTGGAAGGAGAGATTTTTGCTTTTCCCGCAATACAGATGTGAAAGACGACGTCATGCGGGGTTTCAAGTTTTAGCCCCCATCATCCCTATATAGCAACGCTGGTCAGTCGCTATATAGTGACGTTTATATCCTAAAAGCGTCACTATATAGCAATGGAACAAGACAAAGTGTCACTATATAGTGACGGTTCAAGACACTTATTATTAGAAGAGAGGAAAGGAGCTCATGGGTGGCTATTTTTTGGATCTCAATAGATTTCCTTGCAGCTCATGTTGTGATTTTAGAGGTGTGTAGATGGAAGGGATGAGTGGAAGCTCGTCAAATGATGCACTGATGCCTAGGAGCGCAGAGTGGCTTACGGAGAGGTTGTATTGTCATTGCACTCATTGCAAGCAAGAAGTACGACATCAACATCATATTATCATGCGCCACTTGCAGATGTACGTATGGGGAGGAGCCCGAACTAGTACCCACTGTTGGTGTTGCACGTGGTGATGGATCATCAGTAAGTCAATGCTATTTGAGTTTGTGATTAATATTGCATACCATTATGACACGAAACCTTGAGACAAGATCTTATATTTACATGAAATCTTGAGACAGGATGAGGAGGGTGGCGAGGGTGCACATATACCTTCACACTTTGAGCAAGACTATAGTCTCCCAGATGTGCCAGATGATGATGAGGGTATGGTGGACATGATGGATTCTATTTTTAGGGGCACTAACTACATCACGATGTCTGAGCTTGAGGTCAATATGCGAGACTTGCAATCAACACAGTTGTACGAGGGTGCTAGGATGTCTAAACTATGGACTTGTATCTCAATCTTGAATCTGTAGATGTTGCTGCAGATGCCTCAATGAGGTTGCTCCAGCAGATGTTGCCTGCACCAAATACCATGCCCGCGTCAAGAGATGAAGCGAAGAAGATGCTAACAACGGTGGGTATGGATTATGATACCATCCATGCTTGCCATAATGATTGTATTCTCTTTTGTCATGAGCATGGAGATTTGGCTAGTTGTCCAAAGTGTGGGGAACAATGATATACAGATGACTTGTAGGGTGAACAGATACTGGTAAAGGTCTTAAGACACTTTCCCATCATTGCAAGAATACAACACATGTTCCGATGCAAATCCATAGCGAAGTTGATGACTTATCATGCATCTCATCGGTCCACTGATGAAACATTGAGGATTCCCATAGATTTTGCAGCTTGGAAGCACATAGACAATCAGTGGCCGGGGACTTTGGGAGGGTGCCATGCAACTTACATCTTGGGCTCGCCATGGACGGCATGAATCCTTTCGGGTTACGCTCGACATCTTGGTCAACATGGCCCATAGTCTTGGTGAATTACAATATCCCACCATGGCTAACAATAAAGAAGGGACACCCCATGCTTGCACTACTTGTGCCAAGGAAGTACAAGGCCAAAAATATGGATGTGTACATGGCACCTTTGTTAGAGGAGTTACAGATCTTATGGAGAGGAATGTGGGTCTTTGATATTTCTAGAGCTCCTAGACATACCAATGATATTTTGATCAGGGGTATCTTGATGTGGACCATGCATGACTACCCAGGATATGGAGAGTGCGTAGGTACATGGTTGTGTCTTTACATGTATAATATAGGATTATGGTTTTATGACTCTCTTTCGCATGCATGTCTTATACTAACACATTTATGCATGCGTACGCATGCAAGACTTGTTACAAGTGGGTAGCATGCTTGTCCTATTTGTGTAATAGGTTTAAAATCGCTTGCATGATACTCCAACAATTGAGTAAAAATGTTTCTGAAGGTCATCCTCGATACCTTCCATTGGAGCATCTCGCGCGTGGAGGTCAGCTTGATCCACCACCACCATATTTGAAGGCAAGTGACTGGATTCAGGCTTGGAGGGTGAATGGAGAGGAACCTCCTCATGGTATGAAGAGTCTATCGATCTTTCATGAGCTTCCTTATTGCTGTCAATTACAAATTAATCATCTGTTGGATGTCATGCATATCTTCAGGAATGTGGGGGCTACTGTTTGAGCACAATTAGTTGGTTCCAAATACTAGAGAGGAGTGCGAGAAGACTTATCTGCTATGAATAGGATGTCTCATTTGTGGCCCCAAGTGCGTGCTTCGGGAAAAGTTGTCCTCCCGAAAGCAACATGGATCCTCTCCACGATAGAGGAGGTAGCGGTCAAGCACTACAAGGCATAGGCCCTTTTTCGGCAAAAATACCGACGCTTTTGCCATTAAAAGTTTTTTTTTCATGGGCGCAAATGTTGTTATAAAATTCGCTAAAAGCGTCGGAAAAGAACCGTCGCTATATAGCGATGCTATTAATCATCGCTATAAAGCGTCGCTATATAGCGATGCTATTAATGGTCGTGACACTCATAATCAATGCTATATAGCGACATTGGTAAACGTCGCCATATAGCGACGATTAACAGAACTAAAAAAAAAGGATTAGTGGGGCTAAATAGGGCTTGCTATGGCCCTGTTTAGCCCCACTAATTACAAAAAAAAGTTTTTTATAACAAAATTTCCCTTGCAAAAAGGGTGATACAAAATCGCTCAAATGAAATGATTGAGCAACAAAAGCATATACATGTCGAACATATACAATAGTGTTTGTTACAAAATTACCCTTTCGAAAGGGTGATACAAAATTGCTCAAACAAGCGGATATACAAAATGACATACGTGGCGAAGAAAATGCAAACTGCTACTACTATCACTACTACTACTACTCATCTGAATCGTCCTCGTCCTCGTCTTCTTGGTTTGATCCTTGGTCCTCGTGAGCTACGCCTTCTTCTTGATCCTTGTCACGTGCGTCTGATCCCTGGCCCTGGTGATCGCTCACCTCCGATGATGGGACGCTTGAGCTGGACCCTAAGAGTGAACCATATAAGTTGAAAATTAGATTGGAACTTAAGAATAAAACAATTTAAAAAGTGAGATTACAAGTAGGAGTAGACTTATACCATGCGAATAGCCACCTCAGCCCAATCGACCGTCGCGCCCATGCCTCTTGCTCAATAAACCACGGCTTTGATCCTATGCGAAATGCGCATCGCATCTCTACATCTATAGGAAGATGACCCATCGCAGCTTGCTATGGATCCAATTTACGAGAGTTAGAGTTAGCTAAAGTGCATGTAATATGTAGTAAAACAAATAGAACATTACATTAAATGAGAAGAAGTAGACTTACCACGGTTGCCTCAAACACCAACCATGCACCTGCACCAAAGTGCGAAGTACCTACGATGTCCAGCCATCTCTTTGCAGCCCTCCTCTGACCCTCAAATATCTCACGATTGTCCCTATTCTGCTTCTTGAAGAACTTCCATTTAGCTTTGTCTGCCCAACTGGGTTTAGCCAACCCCTTTGTGATGGAAGTATGCAAGGTTGATCTACGATGCTTCAAGATCAAACCCATGCGCTCTCGCATATAATCCTCATTAAACTCCAAATTTGGCGGGTTAGAGTATTTTTGTTTTAATTCATTGATGACTGCCTGCTTCTTTTGGTCATCTTGATACCGCCAATCGTTAGTAATGCTGCTCTTGAAGTGATGGCTCATCAACCGCCTTATGGTGGCCATCACTGCTTTGCCCTTTCTATCTTCTATTATCTCTCCGGTAGCCATGATTTGATAGGAGAGATCCCTTGATGAGTAAGGAGGACTGATGGTACCAGAGTTAGAAGGAGTGGAAGCTATGCGAGTGCTTCCGAAGTGAGGAGTACCAGTGGGAGTAGGAGAGGGCGAGGGACCTGACTGATACTATGTCTCCGGACCAAGTGGAGACCTGTAGGAATGTGAGTGTGCTGACTCGTCTACATCTCCCGAGTCAGCACAACATAAGCTGCCCTTCCTACTCTTCCTTCCCTTACGAGAGGCATGCATAGGTGATGACTCCTTGGTCGAAGGGGCATGAGGGGACTATTGGGTAGTACATGCAGCCGTCGGTCTAGGGGAGGAAATTGCTGAGGTCCTCTGAGATAGCAGAGAGAAGAATCTTACTACCTCCTCATCGCTCATCTACACTACAAACTTGTCGAAACTCCTGACAAAGCCATGCATGGCTCGCAAAGGAGTTTCCCGAGGGGTAGTCGTAGTGCTACGTCCGGGAGGAGTCAGAGTAGGGGTAGTCGTAGTGATAGGTCTGACATTGCAAGCGAGAAGTACAACATCAACATGGTATTAATATGCGCCACTTGTGGATGTATGGGGAGGAGCCCGAACCAGTATCCATCATTGGTGTTGTGCATGTTGATTGACTATCAGTAAGTCAAAGCTATTTAAGTTCGCAGTCTTATTGGATAGTAGGATCTTAAAATAGGATGAGGAGGTTGACAAGGGTACGCATATACCTTCACACTTTGAGCAAGACTATAGTCTCCCGGATGATGACGAGGATATGGTCGACATGCTGGATTCTATTTTTAGGGGCATTACATCCCATGTACATGTGATGTTAGAGTCTGAGGTCAAAATGCAAGAGTTGCAATCAACACAATTGTACGAGGGTGCTAGGATGTCTAAACTATGTGCTTGTCTCTCAATCTTGAATCTGCAAGTAAACTAGGGGTGGTCGGATACAAGTGTCTCGGCCTTAATGAGGTTAGCTCTTGCTTTAATTTGACTCATTATTTGGATATTGTTTGTTTTGAGAATCATCATTTGGATAGTGTATACCGAATCATCATTATTCAAAGCCTATGTATGTTTGAATTGTCATAGGTTGCTTTGGAAGATGTTGCCTGCACCAAATACCATGCTTGCATCAAGAGATGAAGCGAAAAAGATGCTAACAACGGTGGGTATGGATTATGATACCATCCATGCTTACTGTAATGATTGTATTCTCTTTCGTCGTGAGCATGGAGATTTGGCTAGTTGTCCAAAGTGTGGGGAACAACAATATAGAGATGACTTGCAGGGTGAGCGGATACCGATAAAGGTCTTGAGACACTTTCCCATCATTGCAAGAATACAACACATATTACGATGAAAATCCATAGCGGAGTTGATGACATGGCATGCATCTCATCGGTCCACTGATGACACATTGAGGATTCCCGTAGATTATGCAGCTTGGAAGCACATAGATACTTAGTGGCCAAACTTTGCGAGGGAGCCATGCAACTTACATCTTAGGCTCACCATGGATGGCGTGAATCCTTTCGGGTTACGCTCGACATCTTGGTCAACATGGCCCATAGTCGTGGTGAATTACAATATCCCACCATGGCTAACAATAAAAAAGGGACACCTCATGCTTGCACTACTTGTGCCAGGAAAGTACAAGGCAAAAAATATGGACGTGTACATGGCACCTTTGATAGAGGAGTTACAAATATTATGGAGAGGAGTGCAGGTCTTTGATATTTCCAGAGCTCCTAGACATACCAATGATATTTTGGTCAGGGGTATCTTGATGTGGACCATGCATGACTACCCAGGATATGGAGAGTGCGCAAGTACATGGTTGTGTCTCTACATGTATAATGAGGGATTATGCTTTTATGACTCTCTTTCACATGCATGTCTTATACTAACACATTCATGCACGTGTGCAGGACTTATTACAAGTGGGTACCATGCTTGTCCTATTTGTGGACCGGGTTTGAAATCGCTTGCATGATACTCCAAACATATGAGGAAAAATGTTTCTGAAGGTCATGCTCGATACCTTCTGTTGGATGAGTCTCGCACGTGGAGGTGAGCTTGATCCACCACCATCATATTTGAAGGCAAGTGACTAGATTCAAGCTTGGAGGGTGAATGGAGAGGAACGTCCTCCTAGTATGAAGAGGCTATCGATCTTTCATGAGCTTCCTTATTGGGGTCAGTTACAAATCAATCATCTCTTGGATCCCATGCATATCTTCAAGAATGTGAGGGCTACTATTTGGGCACACTTGGTTGTTCCAAAGACTCGAGAGGAGTGCGAGAAGACTTGTGTGATATGATAGGATGTCTCGTTTGTGGCCAGATTGATTATGAAAATATCTTACATGGACATGTGAAATAGGTGGATATCTCAAAAAGAGATCTCCATATTGAGCATCGAGAAGGCTAGGGTGGAATCCATCGAAGCCGTATGCTTGCTTGAGAAGCACTTTCCCTTGAGCATTATGACAACTCTAGTCCACTTGCTTGTGCACTTAGTTGATGAGGTGGCTATTGCAGGTACCATTCATAGTCGATGGATGTTTTTTCTTGAGCGGTTTATGAAAACTTTAAAGGGATTTGTAAGGCAAAGAGCAATACCAAGAGCAAGCATGGTAGAGGGATGGCTTGTGCAAGAGTCATTAGTATATATCATAGAGTTTCTTGCATCCATGGATCCCGATATGCATGGTTGAGAGGATGTATGATTGGAAGAGCTTTATTCTACCTTTCATACAAAAAGGTGGTGATGCCCTGATAGGTCATAGCACTCCACACTATTTTTGCTTTTTCTTAAAGGATGAAAAACCAGTCATGCAATGGCAACACTATTCTCTTGATACAAAATGGGAACCCGAAGAACCTTACTCTCTCTTACCTTCAATCCCGAGCAAAGAAATGCATCCAAATGGGCTCCTATAAAAGAATTCAGCGAGAAATCCAAAGGTGAAATAGAAGGCTTAAAAGCTTATTGCATATAAAGAGGAAATGCTCCAGAGATTTCTCGATTGGAAGCCCTCTTAGAAGGAACACACTACTGTTGTAATTAGCAAGACCTACCAATTGATAAAGGACCTTGCAAAAATGCGAGAAGATGATATTAAGGCAGAACGGCCTTTATTTTGGCCAAATGTTGGTAATGACTTGCGTCCAACATGTGGTCTCTTTGAAAATGAGTTTGAATCGTTGCTCCCACGTCCATATTGTGGACCCAATAAGAGAGAGTTTATGCCACAAATAGACATAGATGTCCATTGTTTTGTTGCAGTTCGACCATCGGATGATGAACATGAAAACATGAAGTTTTGGGTTGCAAAAGTAGTTGACATGAGCATGGATGACCGGGGGAGAGCTACAACATTTACAGCGGTATGGTATGAGCCAAGGGGCAGGAAGGAGAACCAAGATAAGAGTACATTGTATAGTAGTTGTCTGAAGAAGGAATGGGTCCCAAACCATGAAGCAATTTCAAGACTTTCCACAGAGACAGTCATAGTATCCTAGAAATCAAGGTCAAAGAAAATAAAGAAGCACATGGGGTATGATGTAGAAGACAAAATAAAACTACCGCAACCAATTATTATGCACATTATAGAGTTCATAAAGATGCTTGCCCAGGAGGAAGTAGAAGGAGATAGTGCAAATGAAGAATGCCCATGATAACACCATTCAAATATCGAGAAAGAGTGAAGGTGGTGGTGGTAGTCAGATGAGAGTGAATGAAGATGGCACCCAAGCGATAAGTGACGGCAAAAAGGACATTCTGAACAAGCAAATGTTTGGATCACTCATTTCTGTAATCATGATAGAAAAGGACATTCAAACAAGCAAATGTTTGGATCACCCATTTGTACTAAACTCATTGTAAAGGAAAAATTAAATTATTGAAAAGGCCATAGGAGATCCTTTGTACAAAGACTCATCCAGAGCAATATTTGTTGTAAAACTTATGACATGATAATGTAAAATTGCAAGCATAGCTATTGCTATTTTTCGGAGTACAAAAGAGGCTTCCATCATGTCTCATGTCTATATAAACCTTTTAATTTCTTGAATATTCAAGAGTGTTATAGTTTTCTACATTGAAAGTAAAAAGAGTCTTATAGGTCTCTTATGTATACATTTTTAAAATGTTGTGAATCCTCAATAGCATGGTTTTTCATGGATTTAAACTAATAACTCGGATTTTTTATTTTAAGAATATGATTCTTATAAACAAGAAATACAAACACTACTACACACGCATCCTATTGCGACGTTTACGTACCGATGTTTAGTGCCCGCTTAGTGTTAATCATCGTTATAAAAATCGGGTTTCGTAAATCGTCGCTATATAGTGACTTTTGCCAAAAGTCGCTATATAGAGACTTTCTTAAAAGTCGCTATATAGCGACACTGAGACAAAATATTATAGCAACGTTTTTACAGAGAGGTTTTTTTTTTTCTTTAGGCCTTAAAAATTAGTTTTTTCCAATGACAAAATTTTTTAAATTTTCATACATGTTTGAGCTCATAGAGAATAAAAAAATAAGAGCATGTACATCAAGCCTTTGAAGCTCATATATTCATGTCCAAGTTTGAGATGAGAAAAATCAAATAAGAGCATTTACATCAAGTGTTTCATCTTGAGCCAAGTCTAAGGCGCCAAGCAAGTCTATCTCCAACTCTATACCGAGTTGATCTCCTATATCATCATCGTACTCTAGTATCGTATGTTCACCTAAAAGTATTTGATCATCTTCTTCAATAAAGCTTAAGTGTGGTGATTAATCTTGATGATTGTTGTATTCCTCGTCAATATCGTGATCTCCATCCTCCTCCTGTGCGATGTCATTATGCGCATCTTCCTCTTGCCTCATATGGTGATCTACATCTTCTTCGCTAGATTCATCAATTGGATCCGGCATTGGTAGTGGCATCTCCATATCCACATCTCGATCTTCAAAAATTTGCTTACTTCGTGGTGCAACTTGGATCACGTACCACCATCTTGGATCAGAATGATCCGGATGAAAATCCACCTATATTGAAGATGGGTGCCAAATGTCGTCAATTATATATATATCAATGGACTTTAAAAATGAAAGCTTCGACTAATTAAATCATTAGTATGCAGCTGCTCACAGTGCTTGGGAAGAACAAAAGTATCACTTTCATCGGTCCAATGTTTGGTGGTCTATTGCAAAGAGACCGCTACTATCTTTTCTCACTGTCGTATGGGGACCGTTGTAAGTAGTTCTAAACCATTTTACATCAAGAATGAAAATAGTAAATCGTCTGAAATCAATTTCATAGATGTCGCGTATGGTTCCACAATAATCCAACTGTGAGGAGAGAAGATTGGTATCCGAAGCACTTGCTCGGCTATCTTGTGTGAAGTTAGACATGACTCCACAATCATACGTGACTCTCTTTGAATCGATGCGTTCCACGCGAAAATGTCGTCCATATGACCATAATGCACTGTAATTTTTGTACTGTAAAAGAGCATCACTCAGGGGGGTCACTATGTATAAACCCTCTATATCACGTGCGTTCAAGGCCTAAATTTAAGATCCCTTATCTGTAAATTTTTTCATTAATAAAATTTACCCCTTTTCTATACAAATATGTAAATTTTTTCCAAAACTATTTTAAATAATCCCTTATGTATTTTTATTTCTGTAAATTTTAGGAATAAAAAATATCCTTCTTTTGAACTCACGTGATAGGTTTACATATGATGACTGACCCCCCTGAGGAGCATCATTAAAACAATGAAGATGCACCTATTTTATAGCATATATTGCCACAAATAATTACTTAATTACATCAAGAGATAAGAAACTTACATGCACCATTCATCCAGATGATAACTCCCGCTCACGCTCGTTTATTGTCTCTCCATCACGTTCGGCTTTACGTACAGCCAGTTGTAACCAATCAAGTGACATGTGAGTAGGGAGAAGAGCCAGATCTCGTGGATATGGTTGTGATCGCCTGTACATTACTCTGAATCTCGTCCTTGCATTTATTCTTTCTGCTTTGGCCACTTCATATCTCTCAATCCACTTCTGCATCTCAGGGCTATTGAGGATACAAAACTTATTGAATTTCTCCATTTGCTCTTCGCTCATCTTTCTTTCAATCCCTTTTCCTTGGGGGACCTCGCCAATGATGCAATCATCATCCTTGTTGTGCCAAGCTTGCGGCATATCAGGATCCGTGGATGCAAGAAACTCTGTGATATATACTAATGACTCTTGCACAAGCCATCCCTCTGCCATGCTTGCTTCTGGTCTTGCTCTTTGTCTTACAAACCCCTTTAAAGTTTTCATAAACCGCTCGAGAAAAAACATCCATCGATTATGAACGGTACCTGCTATAGCCACCTCATCAACTATGTGCACAAGCAAGTGGACTTGAGTTGTCATAATGCTTGAGGAAAAGTTCTTCTCAAGCAAGCATACGGCTTAGAATATGGATTCCACCCTAGCCTTCTCGATGCTCGATATAGAGATCTCTTTTTGAGATATCCACCTATTTCACATGTCCATGCATATGTAAGATATTTGAGATATCCACCTATTTCACATGTCCATGAAGAAAATACATAATGTGAATTGATAGTAGGCATACCTCACAATACCACAGATCTTGAATATAGCATTTCTAACATCTTCTTGTAAGCACCCTTTTATTGTAATTGGAAGGATGAACTATCAAAGCAACAATGAAATCATGTCAACAATATAACATAATAATAATTAAGCTAACGCATCACTATTATCGGTACACTAATTCTACTTAGAATACCTGTAAGACCTTGTGCCAATCATAAGACTTGAGGCCACTAAGCTTATTGTCCTTTGAAAATGCTCCTTTCAAGCAACGCATGTACCCTGTCGGTGTTTAAAAAGAGGCAATGTCTGCCTTGATCGCTGCCTCCTCCCTCGTAGAGAGGATCCACGTTGCTTTCGAAAGGACAACTTTCCCCGAAGCATGCACTTGGGGCCACAAACGAGACATCCTATTCATAGCACGCAAGTCTTCTCGCACTCCTCTCGAGTCCTTGGAACCAACCAAGTGTGCCCAAATGGTAGCCCCCACATTCTTGAAGATATGCATGGGATCTAAGAGATGATTGATTTGTAACTGACCCCAATAAGGAAGCTCGTGAAAGATCGATAGCCTCTTCATACCAGGAGGAGGTTCCTCTCCATTCTCCCTCCAAGCTTGAATCCAATCACTTGCTTTCAAATATGATGGTGGTGGATCAAGCTGACCTCCACGTGCGAGATGGTCGAGCGGAAGGTATCGAGCATGACCTTCATAAACATTTTTCCTCATATGTTTGGAGTAGCGTGCAAGCGATTTCAGAGCGGGTCCACAAACAGGACAAGCATGGTACCCACTTGTAACAAGTCTTGCACGCGTGCATGAATATGTTAGTACAAGACATGCATGCAAAAGAGAGTAAAAAAAGCATAATCCCTCATTGTACATGTAAAGACATAACCACGTACCTGCGCACTCTCCATATCCTGGGTAGTCATGCATGGTCCACATCAAGATACCCCTGACCAAAATATCATTGGTATGCCTAGGAGCTCTGGAAATATCAAAGACCTGCACTCCTCTCCATAATATCTGTAACTCCTCTATCAAAGGTGCCATGTACACGTCCATGTTTTTTGCCTTGTACTTTCCTGGCACAAGTAGTGCAAGCATGAGGTGTCCCTTTTTTATTGTTAGCCATGGTGGGATATTGTAATTCACCACGACTATGGGCCATGTTGACCAAGATGTCAAGCGTAACCCGAAAGGATTCACACCATCCATGGCTAGCCCAAGATGTAAGTTGCGTGGCTCTCTTGCAAAGTCCGGCCACTGATTATCTATGTGCTTCCAAGCTGCACAATCTGCGGGAATCCTCAATGTGTGATCAGTGGACCGATGAGATGCATGCCATGTCATCAACTCCGCTATGGATTTGCATCGAAACATGTGTTGTATTCTTGTAATGATGGGAAAGTGTCTTAAGACCTATACCGGTATCTTCTCACCCTACAAGTCATCTCTATATCATTGTTCCCCACACTTTGGACAACTAGCCAAATCTCCATGCTCACGACGAAAGAGAATACAATCATTACGGCAAGCATGGATGGTATCATAATCCATACCCACCATTGTTAGCATCTTTTTCGCTTCATCTCTTGATGCGGGCATGGTATTTGGTGCAGGCAACATCTTCTGGAGCAACCTATGACAAAGACACTATCCAAATGATGATTCTCAAAACAAACAATATCCAAATAATGAGTCAAATTAATGCAAGGGCTAACCTCATTAAGGCCGAGACACTTGTATCCGACCACCCATATTGTACTTGTAGATTCAAGATTGAGAGACAAGCATGTAGTTTAGACATCCTAGCACCCTCGTACAATTGTGTTGATTGCAACTCTTGCATTTTGACCTCAGACTCTGACATCACGTGTACGTGGGATGTAGTGCCCCTAAAAATGGAATCCATCATGTCGACCATACCCTCGTCATCGTCCGGGAGACTATAGTCTTGTTGAAAGTGAGAAGGTATATGTGTATCCTCATCACCCTCCTCATCCTGTCATAAGCTCATTCGTGTAAATATAAGATCTTCTATTTCCTGGTATACAATAAGATTGCGAACTTAAATGGCTTTGACTTACCGATGATCCATCAACATGTGCAACACCAATGGGGGGTACTGGTTCCGGCTCCTCCCCATACATCCGCAAGTGGTGCATGATAATATGATGTTGATGTCGTACTTCTCGCTTGCAATGAGTGCAATGATAGTATAACCTCTCCGTAAGCCACTTCGTGCTCCCATGCATTGGCGCATCATCGGATGAGCTTCCACTCGTCCCCTCCATCTACACTTATAAAATCACAACATAAGCATGAAGAGGAGATATTGACAATTATAAGCATAGCATGTTTAATTTGAGCTTCTCTTGAGGCCATATAAAAACAATGACGTCGCTATTTAGTAAGGATTGAAACAAAAAATCCTATATAGTAAGGCTATATAGTAAGAGGAGATATTGACAAACTTCAATAAACTAGCTAGAGCATATGATCAGTCAATATCATCACCGTACATTCTTCCCATCATATCTTCCATGAAGTTCCTAAAGAAGAACACAAGAAAAACTTAGTCACAAATAGTGTAGCACAAAAGAGTGTAATTTCATTGGAACATTTGATAACCAACCTTGTAGCCCGAACTCTCCTCTTTCTAGCACAGCAGTGGGTGCCAATGCATCCATGTTATGTAAGTACCTTCTTTTCCTCTCCTTCAATCCCAAAGGTGTTTCTTTCATCTTTTGCACTTGTTCTTCTACCTTCTCTCATTCCTTCTCTACGGCTTGTCAAACTTGATTGTATATAGATCTTTCCAAGCCTTTTTTGGATGTAGCTAGCTTATAGAGTGACTCTTCTAATTTATGTCACTCCAAGTCCAATGCATTTCACTCCAAGTCCAATTCTTTGGCTTTATCATGAAGATCCTAGTTCTTCCTTTGAAGATCCTGCGTAGAGTTATGCATGACAGCATTGTTTAACTGATTGCAATAACCAAGCAACCCTGCATATCCATTTCCAACAAACCGAACTAGCTCATGCATTGTATGGAAAGGAGGGCTCTTTTGGTTGGCAGAATCTAAAGGATACAAGGATCCTTCTACCCAAAAGTCGAGATGCTTCTTTCCTTGCGAAGAAGACTATGGATTTTGGAAGCTTCCCTCAATTCCAAACTATGTGTGCTTGCATATTCAACTTCCAACTCTAAGTGAACGTGGTACTTGTTGGAGACATCCTCAAATGGTGCCATGACTAAAGGAGTGTAGAGAAGGAGAAGGTGTGGAGATGTAGGCTTGAAGGAGCAGCACGCAGGAAGAGGTAGGGCGACGAGGAGGAGGGATGGGGGAGGGAGGACCAGCAGTTGAAGAGGAGGAAAGGGGGGTAGACCAGCAGGTGTGGAGGGTGAGGAGGAGTAGGCATGGAGGAGGAGGGAGGGAGGAGGGAGGAGCAAGAGGAAGGGGGGAGGAGGAGTAGCGGTGGAGGAGGAGGGAGGGGAGGGGAGGAGGAGCAAGCATGGAGGAGGGAGGGAGGGGGAGGAGGAGGGAGGGGGAGGAGGGAGTGAGGAGGGGGAGTGAGGGAGGGGGAGGGAGGAGGGGGAGGGAGTGAGGGAGCAGAGAGGAGGGAGAGAGGAAGGAGAGAGAAGGAGGGAGGGAATTCAAAATTCAAATTTTGAATTTTGAATTTTTTGGTTCCCAGCTAGGAGTAAGAGTTGTGTAAAAGGTGTAAGAGGTGTAAGAGGTGGGGTCACTTTTGGGCTTATTCCACCTAGGTGAGGGGTGGTTAGGACTTTTTAGGACCTACATTGGCCCTTTCATTAGGACTAATCCATTCCTTATGAGGCCCTTTTGAGACTCCAATTCTCCCCTAATGAAAGAATGAGATATTATTTAATACTTATTTCATTAATTTTGGACTCATATGTCTGCTTTTGGACTATTCCTTAAAATCCTTCCCAAATGAAAAGTTTACTTTATGAAACTGTCACTCGAGAATCAAAAGTTTACTTTCTGGCACTATCATTTTCACATAATACATTTCAAAATATCTCTCTAGAATGTTGTACAAATAATGCAAAAACTACTATTAAATCCTAAATTTCACTACAAGGCATAGGCCATTTTCCGACGGAAATACCGACGATTTTTACATTAAAATTTTTTTTTTCACGGGCGCAAAGGTCGCTATAAAAGTCGCTAAAAGCGTCGAAAAAGGAGCGTCGCTATATAGCGACGCTGTTAATCGTCGCTATATAGCGACGATGCAAACATCCCTATATAGCGACACTGTTAATCGTCGCTATATAGCGACACTGGTAAACGTAGCTATATAGCGACGATTAACAAAAGTAAAAAAAAAGGGTTAGTGGGGCTAAACAGGGCTTCCTTTTGGCCCTGTTTAGCCCCACTAATCCTTTTTTTTTTTTGTAATTACAAAAGAAAGTTTTTTATAACAAAATTTCCCTTGCTTGCAGGGTGATACAAAATTGTTCTTGTGAAACGATGAGGAAAAAATGCATGTACATATACAACAGTGTTTGTAACAAAATTACCCTATGAAAGGGCGATACAAAATTGCTCAAACGAGTGGATATACAAAATGCTACTACCACTACTCATCTGAATCCAAATCATCTTCGTCTTGTTGGCCTGTTCCTTGGTCCTCGACACCTGCGTCTTCTCCCTCGTCCTTGGCACCTGCGTCCGATCCTTGCCCCTATTGATCGCTCGCCTTCGATGATGGGACGCTTGAGCTTTGACCCTAAGAGTGAACCATATAAATCGGAAAGAGAGAAGGAGCTTATGCATAAAAAGAGAAAGAGGAGCTTATGTGGAAAAAGAGAAGGAGCTTATGCAGAAATAGAGAATGAGAGAAGCATAAGCTTCTCTCATTCTCTATTTCCGCATAAGCTCATGCATAAGCATAAGCTTATGCAGAAACTTAAGCATAATCTCATGCTCATGCAGGAGCATAAGCATGAGCTTATGCTTATGCTTATGCTTAAGCATAAGGATAAGCATAAGCTCATGCTTATGCTCATGCGGAAAAAGAGAAGGAGCTTATGCATAAAAAGAGAAAGAGGAGCTTATGAGGAAAAAGAGAAGAAGCTTATGCGGAAATAGAGAATGAGAGAAGCATAAGCTTCTCTCATTCTCTATTTCCGCATAAGCTCATGCATAAGCATAAGGTTATGCGGAAACTTAAGCATAAGCTCATGCTCATGCATGAGCATAAGCTAAGATCATGCTCATGCATGAGCATAAGCTAAGCTCATGCTTATGCTCATGCGGAAAAAGAGAAGGAGCTTATGCATAAAAAGAGAAAGAGGAGCTTATGCAAAAAAAGAGAAGGAGCTTATGCGGAAATAGAGAATGAGAGAAGCATAAGCTTCTCTCATTCTCTATTTCCGCATAAGCTCATGCATAAGCATAAGGTTATGCGGAAACTTAAGCATAAGCTCATGCTCATGCATGAGCATAAGCTAAGATCATGCTCATGCATGAGCATAAGCTAAGCTCATGCTTATGCTCATGCGGAAAAAGAGAAGGAGCTTATGCATAAAAAGAGAAAGAGGAGCTTATGCAAAAAAAGAGAAGGAGCTTATGCGGAAATAGAGAATGAGAGAAGCATAAGCTTCTCTCATTCTCTATTTCCGCATAAGCTCATGCATAAGCATAAGCTTATGCGGAAACTTAAGCATAAGCTCATGCTCATGCATGAGCATAAGCATGAGCTTATGCTCATGCGGAAAGAGAGAAGGAGCTTATGCATAAAAAGAGAAAGAGGAGCTTATGCGGAAAAAGAGGAGGAGCTTATGCGGAAATAGAGAATGAGAGAAGCATAAGCTTCTCTCATTCTCTATTTCCGCATAAGCTCATGCATAAGCATAAGCTTATGCGAAAACTTAAGCATAAGCTCATACTCATGCATGAGCATAAGCATGAGCTCATGCTCATGCTCATGCGGAAAAAGAGCTTATGCGAATGAGAGAAGGGGGAATGAGAGAAGCATAAGCATAAGAGAATAAGAGGGAAAGGCAATAGAGAATAAGAGGGAAAGGAAAGAGAGAAGGGAAAAGAGATGAGGGGGAAAGAGAGAAGGGGGAAAGAGAGAATAAGAGAAGAGGGAAAAAAGAGAAGGGGGAAAAAGGAGAAAAAGAGAAGGGGGAAGAAGGACAGAGAGAGAGGGGAAGAGAGGGTTCCTACGCCCATCACTGCAGCTAGCGCTTAAGGCACTAGCTGCAGGCCAATGCAAATTGCAAAAATAATAAATGGAAAGAAGAGGAAGCACGTACCTGTAAAAGTATGTCCCGCTCAGTGTAGTGGACTGGCCCTACAAAAGAGAGAGTATGTCCCGCTCGGTGTAGTGGACTGGCCCTACAAAAGAGAGAAAACAACCCATTTTTTCAAATAAGATATGTTAGTGGAAAGAGGAGATTACAAAAGCAACTTCTTGAAGGGAGGAGATTGAGGAGACAAGGAAAGGAGGAGATTGAGGAGACAAGGAGAAAGAGAAGGAAGAGAAATACAGAAAAAAGAGGTGAGTTTTCTTTCTTTCTTTCTTGAAATCTCGTTTTTTGTTTCAATCCTTTCAAATCAAGCATGAAAACTAGTTTACAGGTTTAGCAATACAAGTAGAAACACTCACAAAACTAAAGCTAACAAACAAACAACCTACATTGTTGAAACAAACTCACCTCTTAAAGAACTTTCTTTCAGGAAACCAAAGAGGGAAAAGGAGAGAGAGGGAGTACAAGAGGTAGGAGAAGGGTGAGGAGTGGAAAATAGAGTGGGAGGTTGCTTGGAATAGATGGGAGGTCGTCGAAAACAGGTGGGAGGAGATTTTGGGTTGCTTACTTGAGAGATTAGGGAATGGATTGAGCAAAATGCCATGCGTTTCGGCATTTTGGGTTTTAACCCACAGCATCGCTATATAGCAACACTTATTCTAATTAAAAACATCACTATATAGCGACGAAACAGAGCGTCGCTATATAGCGACACTTACTGTTTATTTTTTTTATATGGCCTCAAGTGAAGCTCAAACATGTCATTGGGATACTAAGGGACCGAAGACACAAGCACCTATGTGCGCAAGTTGCTGAAGAGGTGATGAAGGACTTCAAGGATATTGTGGATGCAAAGGAGATGCTTGCAGCTTGTAATACTGCCGGTGTAAGTCGTGAAGCGTACACATCTATTTTTAAAATTTTCAAGTCTACTATTTTGGGAAAGTATAAGAAGTCTATAGTGCCCTTACCCACACCTTGGTCTATGAGACGTGCACGGTGAGAAACAAACCAATGTGCAAGAGAAATGCTTGCAGGGTACCATTGTGTAAGGGGCACAATGACTTGGAAGTGTTAAAAGAAATCTGTCTTGCAAACCTTTGAGATGAATGCTTTCAACAATGTCTACTTAGATGTTGAGAAACTGCAACAAGCAATGGTCAAATTCTATGGCATGAGAGAAGATGGTGAGAGGAAATCCATTATAGCATTGCACTTTACTTAGTTCATTTCTTATATCCTAACGATTTCTCTCTTTTGTTGTATAGATTGCAATGGAAAGCTCATATTTGTCATCAAAATGGATGAAGCTCAATTGGTGAAAGAACACAAGTTAGAGAGAGTGAGCATCTGCATTATGAATAAAGCGTAATTAGCCTTTGTTCAAGGGAACCAAGAAGTAGAGCAAGATTTCTTAGTGCAATCAGAGAAAGATATATGGTGGTTTGCAAAATTTGAGACTCCAAAAGAGTGCCATGAAACATTGAAGTGGTTTCTAGATAGAACAAGAATCCCATAGACAAGAGGAAGGGCAAACATTGACAGTCGATGGCCATGGAACATTTTGAGTTGAATGGCATCTTGCTGATAATTTGAAAACCCTGAAGTGCCTGCATGGTTGTGATATAGGGGCAAATGCAATGAACACATGCCTTTATTGCATGTGTTCCCAACGTAAGCAAAAGGTTGGCTTACAATGGGAGAATGGCATTCTATCTTGCAGCCAAATGCAAGCTCCCAATCGTGACAAGAAGGATCCAAAGTGGGATCCCATCTTCCCACTTGAGAGAGTACACATATGTACTTTACATGCAATAACTGCACGTACTTTGATAAGTTGTTGTATTTGCATCTTTTTTATTCTTGAAATTTAATTCTGCAAGAAGTATCCACATGGTGCATTGCAGAAGCTGAGAAGTTGCTGTCAGAGATGGGATTCCATGGAGGACATACATGTCAAACTTAAGGAGGATAAGAAAATGTCTGGGGCAAAATAGAATCTTTTTGTAAAAGTGTCCATGGTGTTGAGATATCGAGCTCCACTCGTGATATGCCAGGGTGACCATTGTGCATTTATGTCACCGACCTATTAGTTGTAGATGCGGCTGGTACACTACCCATGAATAATAGCTAGATGATAGCTATCTTTATGTACTCTACTCAGTGGCTCAGCTAGTATGCCACCTTAGTTAGCTGAGTTTAGTTTGAGACCCACACATAGAGTTCACCTATTCTTTTGTACTAAGAGAGAGTTCATTTGGCTTTCACAACTAAGAAGAGAAAAACTATTTTCAGCCTCCACCTTTGTGTATATTCCCCCATTGTGTATGTGAGAAAGCTCAAGAAAGCAAACCAAGTTCACGGTGTCCTACTAAGAGGATCAGTGTTGCTTTCCTTTTTTTTTCGAGTTTGGGAGCAAATCGCTGCAGATAGCATAGCCAGAAAGTGCAAGAGTGCACTGGCTCAGATTGGGACGCCCTTCACGGTGTGGCGAGAGGGCAGTACAAGCTATGGGTTTTGAAATTATTTTTTTTATTCGAGGTCATTTCGGGGCCTGTATTGGTGGCGAAGTTTTTTGCAAGCACTGCGAAAGTTTTTTGCAAGCACTCAAAAAAGTGCCCTACTTTTGCTGTGCAACCACTGTTCTGTAGGTCGGGGAAAAGTTGCCGTAGAAATTACATCATATGCCTCTGCATAGAGATATTGGGAGTGACAGAATCATTCTTATTGTTGTTGATGCATAATCGTCATTAAGAAGTGACTATGTGGTCAAATACCACTTTCATCAGTTTTGCAGATTTGCCCTTGTGAGATAGAAGTTGTGTTTTTCTACAATGACAGAATATTTTGCAGTGTTCTATAATGGCGTCTGATGCTCTTTCACAAATTGTCACTGAAAAGCTTGACAAGAACAACTTCCAAGAATGGAATTTTAGAATGACTTTCTTAAGGGAAAAGGCTATTGGGAGTTCAGTACTAGAGCTGAAGAAGAACCAGTTATTCCTAATGTTCCCAATCAATAGGAGTTGTAGGCATTTAAAGGCTAGAATGAGAGAGCCAAAAAAGTTATGTACTGGCTGTCTATCAATATTTCAGATTCTATGATTGTGCATATTCAAGATGCAAGTATGCCGAAGGAGGCATGGGATACTTTGACAAAAATGTATAGCACAAATATGCAAGCCAGGAAAATGTAGCTCAAGCAGGAGTTACATAATGTGCAGAGAGAAAATATGAGCATCAATGACTACCACATGAAAGAATATTGCAGATGCACTTGCTTCTATTGGGTCGCTAGTGGAAGATGATGATTTAGTTTCTATGACCTTGAATGGTATAGGAAAGGATTATGCACAATTTCGAACATCCATTGCCATTTGTGAGATTTTCCCTGATTTTGAGGAGTTGATTGCTCTTCTAATTTCTAAAGAGGAGAAATGGTGGTGCATCTTCTTCAGGAGGAACTTCAAAAGAAGCTGTCTTCTACTCAAATGCTAGAAGAGGTAGAGGCAGAGGTAGAGCAGGCCGATTTGGAGGCTGTGGCAAAAATCAAAATATGCAACAAATTCAAGAAAACCAGTCCTATGGAGGAGGACGTGGTAACTTTAGAGGCAGGGGGAGCCAAAGAGGTCATGGTGGATGGTAGAGAGGCCAAAATGCAAACAGCAATGGTGAATGCTACTACTGTGGTAAAATGGGTCATATGGTTAAAGACTGCTATAAAAAGTAGAATGACATCATGACTAGAAAATTGCAGCAAGGCAATTATGCATCCTGTAGTAGACAGGGTGGTGATAGAAATGAGCATCTGTTTATGGTACAACACATGACCAATTCTGTGACAAGTGCAAAAGAAAGCAATGATGTGTGGTATGTTGACTCAGGTGCATCAAACCACATGACAGGTCATGCAGAATGGATGCAGGATGCAAGGAAAATGGAAAGACTAGTGATGATATTGCACATCCTATTGTGAAGATTGGTAAAATTCCTTTATCTATGCAAGATGGGAAAAAAAAATACCTGTCTGATGTATTTCATGTCCTAAATATCACCAAGAACTTGGTTTCTATTGGTCAAATGGTTGAGTAGGGCTTCCAGGTTAGATTTAATCCTCATGGATGCTTTGTTGAGGATATGAAAAATAAAGGTCGCTTGATAGCAAAAGGGAAGAAGAAGGGCATGATGTTTACGTTGGGTGCAGACATGCCTGAATTGAGTGCAGCAATGTTTGCACATGGGTCCGGTGTAGTTGCAGATATTGATATCTGGCATAAATGCATTGGTCATGTTAATGTACAATGACTTAAATTAATGCAGGCCCAAAATTTTGTTGTAGGATTGCCTAAGTTCAAGGTTGTAGAAATGCATAAGGTATGTGAAGCCTGTCAATTTGGAAAACAGGCAAGGAAACCATTTCTAGACATGTTCAAGAGAGTAAGAGGCCATTGAAGTTAATCCACTCTGATGTATGGACTACTAAAGCTGCATCTATTGGAGGCTATCATTATTTTGTCACTTTTATTGATGACTACAGCAGAAAAGCTTGGGTGTATTTTATGAGAAAGAAAAGTGAAGTGTTTGGGCATTTCAAAGCTTTCAAAGCTATGGTTGAAAAAGAAACAGGCTTGCAAATAAAATGCCTAAGGTCAGATGGAGGGGGAGAGTACCTCTCAAATGAGTTTGCAAGTTTCCTGCAGGAGAATGGCATAAAGCAGCAATATTCATGCAGTCATACCCCACAGCAAAATGGACTTGTAGAAAGGAAAAACATGCATATTGGAGAAGTATCTCGTGCCATGCTCAACGAAAAAGACCTGCCAGATTATTATTAGGCTGAAGTAGTTGATATAGTAGTCTACATAATGAACAGGACTCCCACTGCAGCAATACATGGCATGACGCCAGAGGAGAGGTATACTGGTAGGAAACCATATATTTCTCATTTAAAAGTTTTTGGTTGCATTGCCTATGTTCATGTGCCAGATGAGTTGAGATCCAAGTTGGATCCAAAAGCTGAGAAGTGCATCTTTATTGGTTATTCTCTATAACAGAAAGGGTATAGATGCTATAACCCTTCTACTCATAAGTTTACAGTGAGTAGAGATGTTGTTTTTTATGAGATGAGCAGCTGGTATAAACCAGTAAATGTGATTGATGATGTAGATGCACAAAATGGTAATGCTACATAGAATTCATAGTAGCAATCACAAAATATTAGTGGACCTGTAGTGTCCTCTAGCAATGGTTCACATACTTTGCCATGGAGAGGTAGATTGAGATCAAGAGGATCTCCTCAAAGCAATGCAGATAGTGGTATGCAAGTATCACAAAAAGGAAAAGAGAAAGTAGATCAGCCCATGGTTGATGTGAATGCAAGTCACTCTTATGTGGATGGTGAATCCAGTGGCTCAAAACAAAGCCTTGATGATGAGTTGGGTATTCCTTCTATTGTTACACTTGGAGTAAGGAAGACAAGGGATGTTTTGAGAGCACTTGGTAGTGAGCCTATTTTGCATAGGTCTACCATAGCTAGGTATCTTGTGGATAGGCTAAAATATGATGGATTTACAGCCATTCACTATGCCTATATGGTCAAAGTGAGACATGAACCAGAACCCACTTCTTTTGAGCAAGCCATGGGAAAAGAAAAAAGGGAGAAAGCCATGGATGAAGAAATGGATGCCTTGGAAGCAAATGCTACATGGGAATTGGTGCCTTTGCCTAAATACAAGAATGCAATTGGCCACAAGTGGGTTTATAATGTGAAGCACAATGCAGATGGTTTTGTGAACAGATACAAGGCAAGATTAGTTGTCAAGGGTTATGCACAGACATATGGCATTGATTATGAAGAAACATTCACTTTGGTTGCAATGACGGCAATTGTAAGAGCAGTCATTGCTATGACTGCATCAAAGGAATGGTCTTTACATCATATGGATATAAAGAATGCTTTCTTGCATGGTGATTTGCAAGAAGAGGTCTATATGGAGTAGCCACCAGGTTATGTTCATGCTGTTCATCTTGAGTTTGTTTGCAGGTTGAAGAAAGCCTTGTATGGCTTGAAGCAAGCACCCAGAGCATGGTCTGACAAGATAGGATAGTATATTGTCACTATTGGCTTTCAGTTTTCCAAGGCAGATTTCTCACTTTATGTGAGAAAAACAGAGAAAGGCATTATGCTGCTTGTCATTTATTTATGATGATTTGATCATCAGAGGTGATAGTGATGAAGATATTCTTCATGTGAAAATGCTATTGACGCAAAAGTTTGAGATGAAGGATTTGCAAAGCTGTGTTACTTCTTGGGCATTGAGGTGATTAGATCCACAAGTGGGATATGGCTCTTGTAGAGGCAGTATGGATTGGACATGCTGTCCAAATATGGGATGATGGGTTGTAAGCCTATTTTAGTTCCTTTATGCAGGATGTGAAGTTGAGCACAGATGCAGGTGAGCTTCTAGAAGACCCTACTATGTACATATGCATAGTAGGAAGTTTGATTTATATGACTATTACCAGGCCAGATTTGAGCTATGCTGTTGGATTGGTAAGTCAATTTATGCAGGCTCCAAGGAAACCGCATTTGGATGCGGCTAGACGCATAGTGAGGTATGTGAAGTCCACATTGCAGTATGGACTATTTTATAAGACTAGGGTTCCGATACAGTTGCATGGATACACTGATGCTAATTGGGCTGGTAGTATTTTTGATAGACGATCTACCAGTGGATATGTGTTCTCTTTTGAGAGTGCTGCAGTCACTTGGAGCAGCAAGGAACAACCTACAGTTGCCTTATCGAGCATAGAGGCTCAGTACATGGGTGCAGTAATGGTTGCATGTGAGGTAACTTGGTTGCATAAGCTACTTTATGATATGCATCAGTCTACATATGGGCCAGTTGTCATTTATTGTGACAACATGAGTAGTATACACTTGGCAAATAACCCAGTCTATCATGCTAGAACAAAGCACATTGAGGTGCATTATCACTATGTGCAGAAGAAGGTTCTAGTAGGTTCTATTGATCTAGTTTATGTCAGCTCAGAGGATCAGGTAGCTGACATATTCACGAAGGCATTGGGCACAGAGAAGCTGCACAAGTTCAGAGACCTACTTGGTGTGCAGGAATTGGGATTGAGCTTCAGGGGGAGTGTTAAGATATCGAGCTCCACTCGTGATATGCCAAGGTGATCATTGTGCATTTATGTCACCGACCTGTTAGCTGTAGATGCGGTTGGTACACCACCCATGAATAATAGCTAGATGACAGCTATCTTTATGTACTCTAGTTAGTGGCTCAGTGTTGAGAGTTGTGGTGCCATGTGCACATAGATTAAAGGCTAAGGTATGGTATAGGAAAGAATTAAAGTAGCCACCCTAGGATGTGAACTACATGATGTGGAGATGTGGATTGAGGATATCCATAAGGAGAGATGTGGATGAGAGGATCCCACATGGTTTGACTATTCTAAAGGCTCTCTCTATATAAGAGGCCTATCATGTATTGTTGACATAACACATTACAATAGATTGAGTGTTTCATACTTGCTTCATGCAACTTTATAGCATGCAATTTTTTGGCCATTACTTGCAAGCTTCTGTAATGGCTGTTGCTCCACCTACAACGCATCACCAAGAAACCTCTAGTGTATCCTCCAAAACTCTTTGTGATTAGGCTCAACCACAAGCGCATCCAATTCCAATCAGATGATGCCACAACAACCAAACCGTGAAAGCCAACAGTGGCTCTATCAATACGTCCCCCAATTTTGAACTCAAGACTAGCTTCCCTAGGTGTGTACTAGGTAGGCGAAGCTATTAAGCTACCAATATCCTCATCCTCATTTTCAGAGTTCAAGCTAGGACTCTCAAGTAGCGGGTGCTGTTCGCCAAAAGATAGCCTGCGACCTTCGAAATTGCATGTCAAAAGATTGTTGCAAGTCTTTTGGGAAGCGCATCCAACCAAAGAGGGAGCATGGTGATGATGGACATGTAGCATCTCCATCAAAGAGCTTCTCCACAGCTTCAAACCACAAGCTTCAACGTCAACGAGCTGGCTCAGCAACCTCTACACAAAGCGGTCTCCAATGACAATCAGCCATCTAGACGAGCAAAATGACCTGTAAGGGACCCTTGAGCTCCTCTCCAATGTGCTATAACCCAAGATCTACATCGCCACACCCATGCCTCTGATGTCGATGCAGAGAAGCAAAGATTTTCTTCTTCTCTAAGGTTTAGTAACCTTAAGACACGTGGCAAAGATAGAAACTAACCATGGTTATTTGACTTGGACCTTGGTTAAGTATGGCCTTGGGTTAAGTTGCTGGCTAGATTAAAATTACTATGGTTAGGTTATTTAAGTTTGGTTAATCTTCTGCCACATGGCATAGGGCCCCTTAATGCCTATGCCACATCATAAGGCCACCTTCTTCTTCATAGAATATTCGACAAGGCGTAACTTGCAATCCAAGAAGAATTTGGACACACTCTAAAAAGGAAAAGTGATCGCCTTTTTGAGCTCTACGTGCTTATCAAGTCAGAATCATTGTTAGCAATTAGACACTGCCATTGACAACATGTATTGAGAAGCAACATCCTTGCCACCTTTAGCCCACACATTTGTAAATCAAACCTGACCACATGAGAGTAGATATGAAAGCACCCAAGGTAGGTATTGACATGTAAAAACCACACTTGACCACCTTAAGTAGCAATGCAAGCATTAAGGGGAGGTGATGGAATGTAAGTCACATCTGATCACCTTGCAGTAGCCAAAGGATCATGGCATCAATGGGAGGTGTTGAGAGTTGTGGTGCCATGTGCACATAGATTAAAAGGATAAGGTATGGTATAGGAAAGAATTAAAGTAGCCACCCTAGGATGTGGACTACATGATGTGTAGATGTGGATTGAGGATATCCACAAGGAGAGATGTGGATGAGAGGATCCCACATAGTTTGACTATTCTAAAGGCTCTCTCTATATACGAGGCCTATCATGTATTGTTGACATAACACATTACAATAGATTGAGTGTTTCATACTTTCTGTCTCTCTCCCCATGGTTTTTCGTATTTGGTTTGATCCTTGTCACGCATCATTCTTTCACAATCACAATCAAAATTGTAGCAAGATAATAATCACGAATGAACAAGAAGAGAGATTGCAGTATGAATCAAACTGATGAGTCTTTACAATAATTTTGGAGAAGAATCACTCTGTGAAGGAGCTCTATACCACCCGTCCACCCCCGAGCTATCTCACTCTCACTCTCACTTGCATGAAGATGTTCAAATCTGATGATCAAATCTCATCACACTCTCACTCTCACTCTCACTCTCAAAATATCTTGATCTTATCTTCTTCTTTGCGCTGTCTTGATTCGCCTGCGCTAATTGTCACTTCCGCAGTGCCTCGATATGCATGCCTTCTCTTCACTCGAGCAACCTCGAGATGCATGCCTTCTCTTCTCTTTCGCTCAACCTCGATATGCATGCGTTGGATTGTGTGTTCTCCTTCTCACAATCTCCTCTTCTTTTATAGCCTTTCACGACTCCCAAAAAAGCCACCAAAACCCTCCAAAATCAGCCAAAAATAGCTTTTCTTGGAAAGTGTGTGTGTGCTTTTCACCTTCTTTTAGCATGCACTTATGATAGCAAACGCGTACAGAATTTTGATCTCTCCACGCCTGCCTCGAAGATCCAATGGAAAAGCTCAATAGCTCATCTTGAAGATCGGACCCTCTTCTTTCCCTTTGCATTTGAGCTTTCATGGCTAACTCTTCCATCTCGACCTCCGTTTAATGCCTGTAATTCTTAACATGGAAATCTAGATGCACTTTTAGATCAAAATCACTTTGTTAGCAACTTCTGACCTCCATACAGGCATGCAAACAAGTGAACCACAAATTTTTCACTAGGACAAAGTTTTTCTACTCAACAAGATCTAAAACTCTCTCATACAAAGTTTCTTCAAATTATTTCTCTAACCAACTCAAAATCAAGCCGCAAAATCCAGCAGACACTATAATGGACAAAAACCAAAATTTTTCGACCAACACCAAACTTTCCTAAAACCTTCAAAACATCAAAACCATCCTTTTTGAACATTATCTGTGATATACATTCCAAAATATTTCATATACAAAATTGGAGCGTCATAATCCTCCATGATCTTTATGCTCATTGAGTAATAGATTAGGCTAGTACAATCCACACTTTGACATAGTTAGTATGCCACCTTAGTTAGCTGAGTTTGGTTTGAGACCCACACATAGGGTTCACCTATTCTTTTGTACTAAGAGAGTTCTTTTGGCTTTCACAACTAAGATGAGGAAAACTGTTTTTAGCCTCCACCTTCGTGAATATTCCCCCATTGTGTATGTGAGAAAGCTGCAAGTGAGACTCCTTCCTTCTCTCCCACTCTCTTCACACATGGGTGGAGGGAAGGCAAGGAGATTTCTATCGAATCACAATCTTGACAAAGACAAACATACATTGTCTCAAAGTAGTTTGGGTTGGGAATACTGGAAAGCAGTGTGTGAATGCACAACCAATAAGGCTTCTCATCCTCAAGTAGTAACTTTGAGAGCTAAAATATGGATAAAGATAGATGCATTGATAAAATTGCTTCGCCAGGTTCAAATCAACAAGATGTATTATGAAAGGTTCAGGATGGCTGTGAAAGCGTTTATGCAATTAATGGTGAAAGCATGGGGGGAGTCGCACATTACACATTACATGGTAATCTTGGCACCATCGTAATATTTAGCACTTGCTTTATAAACAATTTTTGTTGCTGAAATGATTCTCATCATGTTTGCAGCATATTCTCTATGCACGCGAACAACCATGGTTTGTACAAAATTGGGGCCCTTTGTCCATTTGGAATACACAAGGCACGGAGAAGTCGCGCTATAGAGCCAAGGCAGCCTACTTCAAGAACTCAAGGCATGGTGGTGGTGTCACTCACAGCAATGCATTGCATGAGATGTTCGACTAGTTTTTTAGATGTTTACTAGGATGGAATTTGAAGTCTGAAAAGGCAAAGGCATCAGAATTTGCAAAAGCAGTTCCAATTGTATTAAAGAATAAAAGGCATAGTGCTTGGAAAGCATCCATAGGGAGTTGGGGAGATGCACGTTGGTTGCAAGCTAGAGTGAGAAGGGAGTAGATGGGTCCAACCACCAATAGAAGCTATGGTATAATTGTATACAAATATGAAATAAATATATTGCTTATTTTGACCACAATTTGTGTACTAACTCTTTAATATCTTGCTATTTTGACCACAATTTTTGTTCTCACATGATGTTAGGGAAAGTGGGGACATGGTGAAGGAGGGGGGAGAGAAGGGAGGGGTGCGGGGTAGGGCAAGGGGAGGGGTGGAGTGGTAGCAAGGGTACGGTAAGGGGGGGATGGGGGGTGTGGGGGAGGGCAATGGGTATGGGTGGGGCAAGTAGGGGGAGGGCAATGGGGGGGAGGGCGACGAGGGTGCGTGGGGGGGTTAGGGCAGGGGTAGGGGGCACGATGGAACCTACACGTAATTAAAAGGGGTGTCAAAACATGATGGGCCTATATAAAACATTAAAGAAACCCTAACTCTCATTATTCAATGGTAAGAGTGAAGAACGCTACTAGACCCACGAGACCTCGCCTCCACCCTTCCTCCTCTAGCTCCACCACCTCCATGGCATCTACACACACAAACCTATCCGGGTCCAATGGTGCCTCCCCCGACTCTTGTGAGCCTTCCCCCAACTCTCGCGAGGTCTCCCAGGACTCTCATGAGCCCTCCCCCAAGTCCTGTGAGCCCACTCCCCAGTCTCATGAGCCTTCTCCTCCTCCCAACACTACAAGGCACAGGCCCTTTTCTGACAGAAATACCGACCTTTTTTACACTAAAAAGTTTTTTTTAACAGGCGCAAAGGTCGGTATTTACGTTGCTATAAGTGTCAAAAAAGAACGGTCGCTATATAAGCATCGCTATATAGCGACACTTATAGTGACACTAGTAAATGTCACGATATAGCGACACTTGTAAATGTCACTATATAGCGACAATTAACAGAAGCTAAAAAAAAACATTAGTGGGGCTAAACAGGGCCACATCAAGCCCTATTTTGCCCCACTAATGTTTTTTTAAAATAACTACAAAAGAATGTTGTTTGTTACAAAATTTCCTTTGTGAAAAGGGTGATACAAAATCGCTCGAATGAGCCAAGCGACAGAAGCATATACATGTCACAGATATACAACATTATTTGTTACAAAATTACCCTTTCAAAAGAGAGGAGAAAAGAAGAAAAGAGGGGAAAAAAGAGAAAAAGAGAGAAAGCATATACTTATGAAAAGAAGAGAAAAGAAAATGAAAGAGAGGAAATAAGAGAGGGAAAAAAAAGAGAAAGAAGAGAAAGGAAGAGGGGAAAAGAGAAGGAAAAAAGAGAGGGGAAAAGCATATGAACATATGAGCATATGCTCATGAATAAGCATAAGCATAGGCAAATGTAAATGCTTGTGAAAAGAATAGAAGAGAGGATGAAAGAGAGGAAATAAGAGAGGGGAAAAGAAGAGAAGGAAGATGAGAAAAGAGAAGGAAAAAAGAGAGGGGAAAAGCATATGAGGATATGAGCATATGCTCATGCATAAGCATAAGCGTAAGCATATGAGCATAAGCATATGCAAATGCATATGCTTATGAAAAGATGAGAAAAGAGGATGAAAGAGAGGAAATAAGAGAAGGGAAAAGAAGAGAAGGAAGAGGAAGGGAGAGGGGGAAAAAGAATGGCAAAAGAGAGGGGAAAAGAGCATAAGCATAAGAGAAGGAAAAAAAAGAGGGGAAAATAAGAAAAGAGAGGAGAAAAGAAGAAAAGAGGGGAAAAATGAGAAAAAGAGACAAAGCATATGCTTATGCTTATGCATGAGCATATGAGCACATGCTCATGCATAAGCATAAGCTTATGAGAGAGATACATAGACAAATGAATATGCTTATTAAAAGAAGAGAAAAGAGGATGAAAGAGAAGAAATAAGAGAGGGCAAAAGCAGAGAAAGAAGAGAAAGAAAGAGGGGAAAAGAGAAGGAAAAAAGAGAGGGGAAAAGAAGAAAAGAGAGGAAAAAAGAGAAAGCATATGCTCATTAATAAGCATAGGCAAATGCATATGCTTATGAAAAGAGGAGAAAAGATGATGAAAGAGAGGAAATAAGAGAGGGGAAAAGAAGAGAAGGAAGAGGAAAAAAGAGAAGGAAAAAAGAGAGGGGAAAAGCATATGAGCATATGTTCATGCATAAGCATAAGCATATGAGCGTAAGCATAGGCAAATGCATATGCTTATGAAAAGAAGAGAAAAGAGGATGAAAGAGAGAAAATAAGAGAGGGGAAAAGAAGAGAATGAAGAGGAAGGAAGAGGGGAAAAGAGAGTGAAAAAAGAGAGGGGGAAAATAAGAAAAGAGAGGAAGAAGAGGAAATAAGAGAGGGAGGGAAAGAGCAGGGAAAGAGGGAGGGAAAGAGGAAAAGAGGGGAAGAAGAGGGAATAAGAGAAGAGAGGGGAAGGAAGGGTTCCTACGCCCATCACTACAGCAAGTGCTAGCTACAGGCTAATGCAAATAACGGAAACAAAAAAAGGAAAAAAGAGGAAGCACTTTCTAACTTGGAAAAGTCCCGCTCGGTGTTTCGTGGACTGGGCCCTACAAAAGAGAGGAAAAATACCATTTTTTAGATAACTAGTTAGAGAAAGGAGGAGTTTGGAGAAGCAACTTTCCAAAGGGATTGGATTGAGGGGACAAGCATAAGCCTACAAACAAGGAGAAAGCATGAAAGGAAGGGAAAGAGGAGGAAGAGAAATACCAAAAAGAGAAGAGCAAATCTCATCTTTTGTCCTTAATGTCACGCACCATTCTTTCACAATCACGATCAAAATTGTAGCAAGATAATAATCACGAATGAACAAGAAGAGAGATTGCAGTATGAATCAAACTGATGAGTCTCTTTACAATAATTTTGGAGAAGAATCACTCCATGAAGGAGCTTGATACCACCCATCCACCCCTGAGCTATCTCACTCTCACTCTCACTCTCACTCTCACTCACATGAAGATGTTCAAATCAAATGATCAAATGATCAAATCTGAATCACATTCTCACTCTCACTCTCACTCTCAAAATATCTTGATCTTATCTTCTTCTTTGTGCTGCCTCGATTCGCGTGTGCTATTGTCACTTTTGCAGCGCCTCGATATGCATGCCTTCTCTTCGCTCGAGCAACCTCGAGATGCGTGCCTTCTCTTCTCTTTCGCTCAGCCTCGATATGTGTGCCTTCTCTTCTCTTTCGCTCAGCCTTGATATGCGTGCGTTGGATTATGTGTTCTCTTTCTCACGATCTCCTCTTCTTTTATAGCCTTTCACGACTCCAAAAAAAGACGGCCAAAAGCCCCCAAATTCGGCCAAAAACAACTTCTTTTGAAAAGCGTGCGTGTGCTTTTCACCTTCTTTTAGCATGCGCTATTGATAGCAAACGTGTATCATGGAATCTCGATGTCTGCCTCGTACATCCAATGGACAAGCTCAATAGCTCATCTCGAAGATTGGACCCTCTTCTTTCCCTTTGCATTTGACCTTTCATGGCTAACTTTTCCATCTCGACCTCCGTCTAATGCGTGCAACTCTTGACATGGAAATCTAGATGCACTTTTAGCTCAAAACCACTTTGTTAGCAACTTCTGACCTCCATACAAGCATGCAAACGAGTGAACCACAAATTTTCCACTAGGACAAACTTTTTCTACTCAAGAAGATCTAAAACTCTCTCATACAAAGTTTCTTCAAATTATTTCTCTAACCAACTCAAAATCAAGCCGCAAAATCCAGCCGAGACCATAATGGACAAAAACCAAAATTTTTCGACCAACACCAAACTTTCCCAAAACTTTCAAAACATCAAAACCATCCTTTTTAAACACTATCTGTGATATAAATTCCAAAATATTTCATATACAAAAATTGGAGCATTACAATCTCTAAAAATCAAGCATGAAAATTAGCACATAGGTTTAGCAATGCAAGGAGAAACATGCTTCAACACTCACAAAATGAAATCTCACAAAAAATGAACCTACATTGCTTAAAGAGACACACCTTCTTGAAAAACTTCCTTTCACATAAGTAGAGAGGGAGAAGGGTGGAGAGGGAGCACAAGTGTCAATGGGAGAGGGGCTTGGTAGGGGTGAGAAGTGTGGGGAATAGAGGAAGAAAGCGAGGCTCAGACACTTTTCCCTTCTGCACAACGATGAAATTCCTTTAGGATTTGAGAGAATTCAAAACTTACATTAAAATGATCAGTTACTTCAGTCATAGAAATGGAGAATACCTCGGGGGGGTCACTCATCATATGTAACCCTATCACGTGAGTTCAACATAAGGATATTTTTTATTTCTAAAATTTACAGAAATAAATATACATAAGGGACTATTCAAAATAGTTTTGGAAAAAAATTACAGATTTGTATAGAAAAGGGGAGAAAAGGGGTATATTTTATTAATGAAAAAATTTACAGATAAGGGATTTTAAATATAAGCCTTGAACGCACGTGATATAGAGGGTTTATACATAGTGACCCCCCCGAGGAGAATACACAACAATGCGATAGTGTAGAGTATTGGCCCTTGGGCCTTAGATACAAGATAGTGCCTTCAAGGACAGGAGGTGGTCTAAGTCCTAAGAATGGGTTGCAAGAGAATCTAGGGCTTCAAGCTTGGGTCACTTCATAGCCACTTCGCCAGAGCCATGTCCTTGTCCATGACCGTGACATGCTTTGCATGTATGGCACACAAGTTGGCGTCCTTGCAGAGTAGTGGTCACTTGGTCCACAGCCTCTTGGAGCGCCCCCATAGCTCTTGTGCTAAATTACACGTCGTCCTTGTATCCCTATGCTATCTCCCGTACCACACGCTGGAAGGGAGCATGCGAGATCAAGTTGTCGATGATCTTCTGCATTTGCTTGATCTCCCTTAGGGCCCGTGCTCTTGGCTTTGCTCTGTATGGCTTCTTGACTCTTGGTGGAGTCTTTACAGGTACCCGAGCACAATCCGACAACCTCTTGTCTACCTTGAATTTCTTCCATTGCTCTTGTCTGTGTTGATCATCCTCTGAATCCGATGCTCTTGTCTGCATTGATCCTCCTCTGAATCCTCCTCTCCGGGACATCTTGAGCTTTGTCCTTCTTTGAAATGGGGCTTCCTCGGCATCTGCTTTATCCTCTTCATGGGCACAGGTATCATTTCTACAATGGGTTGTATCACTAGGAGGGGGAAGATTGTGCTCGTCCTAGCAGTCTGTTGGCCCTCAGGAAGCCTCCCTATGTCCGAGAGGTTATTGAATACATTTTGCTCGATTGGGGGAGTGCTCTCATGGGGAGGGGAAGGCCGAGGGAAGGCTGAGGGGAAGGTTGAGGGGAAGGCTAAGGGGAAGGTTGAGGGGAAGGCTGAGGGGAAGGCTAAGGGTCAAGCTGAGGCTGAGGCTGAGGGGAAGGCTCATGCTCTTGGGACTTGGGAGTGGGTGCACGAGACTGGGGAGTGGGCTCATGGGACTTGCACTACTACATACGAGCCTTATTTTGATGGTTAAGCACCGACATTTAGCATGCATGGGGCCCTAATCATTGGTATGCAAAGCGGGCTTAAAAAGTGTCGCTATATAGTGACACTTTTATAAACGTCGCTATATAGCAACACTTGCCATCTTCTAATCTAAATCCATCTGGATCAATTGGATCCGGCATTGGTAGTGGCATCTCCATATCCACATCTCTATCTTTAAAAATTTTCTTACTTCGTGGTGCAACTTGGATCACGTACCACCATCTTGGATCAGAACGATCCGGATGAAAAACCACCTATATTGAAGATGGGTCCCAAATGGCATCAATTATATGAAACTATGATTAAGTACATGTACCAATTGATATTTAAAAATGAAAGATTCAATTAATTAAATCATTAGTATGCACCTACTCACAATGCTTGGAAAGAACAAAGACCGTCGTAAATAGTTCTAAACCATTTTACATCAAGAATGAAAATACTAAATCCTTTGAAATCAATTTCATAGATTTTTTGTATGGTCCCACAATAATCCAACCGTGAGGAGAGAAGATTGGTATCCGAAGCACTTGCTGAACTATCTTGTGTGAAGTTAGCCATGACTCCACAATCATATGTGACTCTCTTTCAATCGATGTGTTCCACCCAAGAATGTCATTGGTATGTCTAGGAGATCTGGAAATATCAAAGACCTGCACTCCTATCCATAAGATCTGTAACTCATCTATCAAAGGTACCATGTACAGGGCCTCAGACTTAGACATCATGTGCATTGCCCCTAAAAATGGAATCCCAATCATATCCACCATACCCTCATCATCATCTAGCACATGCGGGAGACTATACTCCTTCTTAGTGTAAAGGTATACACACACCACCCTCCTCATCGTGTCTCAAGGTTTTGTGTAAATATAAGATCTTGTCTCAAGATTTTATGTCCGTGTACGCATGCAATATTAATCACGAACTCAAATAGCATTGACTTTCTGATGATCCATCACCACGTGCACCACCAACGGTGGATACTGGTTTGGGCTCCTCCCCATACATCCTCAATTGGCGCATGATAATATGGCATTGATGTCATACATCTCGCTTGCAATGAGTGCAATGATAATACAACCTCTCCGTAGGCCACTCTGCACTCCCGAGCATTGGTGCATCATCTAACAAGCTTCCACTCCCTTCCACCTATACACCTCCAAAATCACAACAAAAAATGCAAGGAAATCCATTAAGATCCAAAAAATAGCCACCCATGAGCTCCTTCCCTCTCATCTTAGATCAAGTGCCCTGAACTATCGTTATATAGTGATGCTTTGCCCTATTTTGTGTGAAGTTATCCATGACTCCACAATCATATGTGACTCTCTTTCAATCGATGTGTTCCACACAAAAATTTCATTAGTATGTCTAGGAGCTCTGGAAATATTAAATACCTGCACTCTTGTCCATAAGATCTGTAACTCCTCTATCAAAGGTACCATGTACATGGCCTCAGACTCGGACATCACGTGCATTGCCCCTAAAAATAGAATCCATCATATCCACCATACCCTCCTCATCATCTGGCACATCCGAGAGACTATACTCCTTCTCAAAGTGTGAAGGTATATGCACACCACCCTCACCACCCTCCTCATCTTGTCTCAAGGTTTTGTGTAAATATAAGATCTTGTCTCAAGATTTCGTGTCATGTGTGTAGACAATATTTATCAGGAACTCAAATATCATTGACTTTCCGATGATCCATCGCCACGTGCACCACCAATGGTGGGTACTGGTCTGGGCTCCTCCCCATACATCCTCAAGTGGCGCATGACAATATGGCATTGATGTCATACTTCTCGCTTGCAATGAGTGCAATGACAATAAAACCTCTCCATAAGCCACTCTGTCCTCCCAAGCATTGGCACATCATCTTACAAGCTTCCACTCATCCCTTCCATCTACACACGTCCAAAATCACAACACAAAATAATTTAGATCCAAAAACTAGCTACCCATGAGCTCCTTCCCTCTCTTCTTAGATCAAGTGCCTTGAACCATCACTATATAGCGATGCTTCGCCCTATTTTGTGCTCTTCTCCATCGATGATGAGGGGGGACAAGGACCATAATTCTAATTCTGGGTCAGCAGTCTCCGATGCAGATTCTTGCTCTATTGAGGTCTCTTGAAGTAGGCTCAATGCTTGAGCTACTTCCATCTCCTCCTCTGTTGCATCATCAAGACTATCTTCCATGTACATGTCCATGTCTTAGTGTAGGGACGACTAGATCAACAGTTCTACTAGAGGGGGTGGTAGATGATGAGGCTTTTTCCTCTAAATTTCCTTCTTGGAGAAGGAAGATGAATGTCATCTCCCATGAAAGCAACTTGGTGCCTGTATTTCCTGTGATCCCCGCGTCTAGGATGTCTTGAACTTCGATTGTCGTAAACCCTTTGTCTGTAAGGTTGTCACAAAAGCGGGCCAAGCGCTTTACCAACTTGGGTTCCTCTATGAATAGATACTTTATTTAATCTATGGGAACCCATCTTTTTGAAGAGTGGTCAAGTGTATAAGCAAAATTTGAGAAATTATCTTGCATGTAAAGGATGAGATCTGAGAAGTCATCCTTGGCTCGCATATATGTGCCTAGGACATCTAAAGTCCTATCAAACACTAAAAATAGCTCTTCCTCACGATCTGGAAGTCTAGTTTGTGAGATGAAGTCATGGAATGCAGTTCTAGCTGAATCCATGGCAAATAGCAGTAGCTGATGGAGAGAGTAACTTTTGAGGACAGGAGTTTCTATGGCTCTCTAAACATGAAAGTGAGAATGTGATGTAAAAAGGGCGCTTACCCCTTAATATATATAAGAATCCTAAAAATTAAAATTAATCATAAAATCCCCAAATTTTTTGAAAAACATTTACCAGAACTGAAAGGAGAAAACATTAAAAGAAAGAACATTTAAATTTAATTGTCCATCTTTTGAAGCAATAACTAGGATTTGATAGACAAAAAATTAAATGTTGCACTTGTCAAACACATTGTTACCAATCTTCAAAGTTGTAAGAGGAATGAAATTGGCACTATGCATGCACTTTTCCACATGGTGGCTGATCTTACCACCATTTAAGGTAAAGTAGAAGGACTCTAACATGCTATCCTCCTTGACCAATAGGTGTTCTCGCACATCCCTTAGAGTCCATTGCGATGTGACATTCACATTCTTGACCTCTCCCTCTTCTATATCAATATACAAACTTATCCCCGTATTGTCTTGATCATTAGAGTCTAGGGGAAGCCACCAGCCATTTGCTTTCTTCCAGCACCTGTACTGAAAAGCTAAATACAACATTTGGCATGACAAATGGTATCTAATAACCACATTGTCTTTACGTGCATGACATTGAAACACATCAGCCTTTTGGTTGCCTGACTTGGTTCCCCAATTCATCCAAAGTAAATCTTCAAGAGAATTTTCATCTACACGCTTGCAGGACCACATAGTTTTTGTTCTATGCATATGTATATTCTAAAATAAAGAAGCAAAAATGTGCAGAGGCATAAATGATAGCCTTACCCATTTGGATCCAAATGTAAACTTCATGGCCATGCCCATATCCTTTGCAATCTTGTCCTTGTATTATTGCAAAATGTCCTCGAGTCCACATTGCTGCAATCCATGTCTTGAAGTTGTGGTGGTGCAATGGTTTGCAGACCGCCATAGCTTGATGATGTCATTGGAGTGATGTATGTTGCATTATACCAATACCAAGGAGGCCAACTTCTCCCCAGCATGCATTTGCTTACCTAAATCCTCATGAATCGTAGCAAACTTGCCTATGAATGATTCAACTAGCTCCCACTCCTCAAAGTCCAAAGGGAAAACATTTGCCACCATGAATAAGAGTTCTTAGAAACCATTGAACACAAAATTTCCAAATGGACTCATTACACGTACAAATGAAAAAGGTACATAGATAGAAATGCTCTCAATGTGATGGTATCCTAGATTGATTAAATGATGGAGGAAGCCACATATCTTTTCCCATGTAAACATGTTGCACTTTTGCGAGCCATGCCTTCTTCCCAAACTTGAACTTTAAGATGCGCCCCTTCCACCCATGCAAGATGTCACCTCTCTTGCTCTTGGGAAGCTTATGTGGACCTTTGGCCGATCCTTTCATCTCACTATCTAGTCATTTAAGTTGTTGGTGCAAGGGATCCACTCATCCAATGCATTTCTAGTGTTGTGGAAGACACAAGAGGTCACATCATTGCATGGTCTTATAGCCTTGCTCCTCACTATGCTTGCAGAGGTTGCAACAACAACAATGGGGCTCCTACACAGGGAAATGCAGATCCAATAGAGGCACAAAAGAGGGAGATGGAGAGGGACAGAGCAGCAACAATAGAGGCATAAGAGAGGGAGAAGGAGAGGGACAGAGCAGCTCCAATAGAGGAACAAAACAGGGAGAGGGACAGAGCAGTAGCACAATAGAGCCACAAGAGAGGGAGAAGAAGAGGGATAGAGCAGCTCCAACAGAGGCATAGGAGAGGGAGAGGGGAGAGAGAGAGAGAGATAGAGGAGAGAGGAGCTACAGCAAGCAGGCCAAAGCAGGAGGGAGTAGAGAAAGAGGGGGAAGAGGGAAAATGTGTGGGATTTGGTTCAAATGGAGTGATTTGGCAGGCTGGACCAGAACAGTGGGGGGGAAAGGCCCTAGAAAGAGGGAGGGGAGAAGGAAAATTCGCTGGAAGGGCCCTACCATCCCATTAAAGGTAGTTTTGTGCTCATGTGGGGGAGGTGCACCTGGTAGGAGGGTCAAACATGGGTTACGAGGGGGGGATGGTTTGGGTAGTCCCTAGAGTAAGGGGAGCAACCAATAGGGGCTCTCTGCAAGCTTGCTCACCCTCCACCTCAACATACCATTGCCCCACACCTTCTAGCACTCTCATTATTGTACACCTCAAATCACTCTCTAATCCCTTGAAATTAGAAAACACTAATTGGAGGCCTTTTTGAGACCCTAATTCTCACCTAATGTGTTGCTCCAAGTGCCAAGGTTAATGTCTTGGTAACGACATCTCAATATTAAACATGTGATCTATAAGTATCCTGATATCATCCTATGTGCAAGATTTTTCCTCATGCAATCATTCTTCTTGAACACCTTCCATGGCTGCCATAAGGTTAAAACAAGCAAGCATTTACTATTGAATTTAGTTTAGTTGCTATACTTCATCTATTCCCCCTATCCAAATATAAGAAATGTAACCAAGGTCATATGGAATTATAGAAATACTTGGTCCTAAGTATGCCCCAATTATGGTGGACATTGTTAGTACCAAAGTAAACCATTCATGCAAACAGCTACTAAGTCAATCTATTTGTGTAAAAAAATATTGTGCAAGGGATCCCCCTTCCCTTCAGCCTAAGGTTGGCATAATACTAGGTATTATGTAATGACCACTCAATGATGCATTCCATGTGTCTATACCTATATGCTTTAGGTGGGTGCATTGTAAGTTCAATGAAGGTACGTTGAGGTGTGCCATGGTTGTGTACATCTTCATAACACGCATTTTCATAACGACATGGTTACAAGAATCTTCATTTGATATATCATCTTGTTGCAAGGGCTATTAATTATTCCTTGACCATAGAAGTACCATGAATAGAATCGTCAGTAATAAATATTGTAAGACATTGTCCTCTCCAATAGCTTTTGTATCATTAGGCTTTTCCTTTATTTTTTGCCTCCTAGAACTTTACAATATAGTTTGTATAGAGGCCATTAAGACACAAGTCATAGACATTAGTTTTGTACTTAGATCCTTTACCTACTAGCTGGCTATAATGCTTGGCTTCTACAAGATTTGTTGTTGGCCTTACTACATTATTCACATCATTATTACCAGTCTAGCATCATGACAAAATATTTAGAATCATGAGAAAAATAAAATATATTTGTTGATTTGCAGATTGGATGCAATGTGTCTTTCAGATGATGACCTAAGCATCTAAAAACTTCCTTGGTGGAGAGATGTGGATGAACCAACCTCAACAAATAAGAAGACATGAGTAGAAAAAAACAACAAAGGACACCAATAGGTATGAATATATTGGACTGACAATATCATATTTGACCTAGCAACCTTTGTGAGAGTCAATTGTTTTAATATTTGTAGATTGGATGCAATGCATCTTTCAAATGATGATGAGCATTCTCTAAGCATCTAAAGACTTCCTTGGTGGAGAGATGTGGATGAACCGAGCTCAACAAACAAGAAGATAGGAGAAACAAAAAAACAAAATAGGACACCAACAGGTATGGATAGAACTCTTTGGCCTACCAATATCATATTTGACCTAGCAACAACCTCCATAGGGATGAAGGCACCTTCTAATTATTAGAAAGAATGGGCTTTGACCATGATGCCTCACTATTTGGACTTTAGTTGCTACATGCAATCTCAAACCTTGCCCTTCACTACCTTGAGAGTCAATTGCTTTAAAGATTACTAGCACATTTTATGCATAGCTTATGTGGATTCTTATGGGCTCAACTAGTGTTCTCCTTTTTTAAATATCTTACCCCTCATCTATTATAAGGTGCATCTCAAGGCCAATTGTTGCAAAAGTAGCCTCTAGAACATCATAACAACTAAGGGGTCTAGAGGCATTATTTTTCATGAGATTTCATAGAGCACATTATTGCATCATCATTAATCCTATAAACTAAGAAATTGAACAAAAATTTGAGTCATCAAAACCTTAATCAGGGTTTTAATGGATACAAACATGGTTTAATTTTTTTCCTTTCTATTTTGAATAGTGATATCATGGAACCATAGTACTGAAATATGTGCAAAAAAGGGCCTCTAGACCACTCATGGGTTATGGTGTATCAAGAGGCCATTTTATGCAAAAACAGCCTCCAACGTAACATATGAGTGATTGTGATGTCTTTTTTTATAAAATATTTTACATTGCATATTTTTCCATCCTTATGCACCATTTGATCAAAAGGACTTTAAATTTGAAAAAATTAAGTGTTTTGAATGCCTAAAAACCCTAATTTAGATTGTTGATCAACAAAATTAGTATGCCTTGTGCATCTGGTGAATCTAATATGTCTTGGGATTTTTTAGTACGTTTTTTTAAAGAAAAGAATGTGTTTTTTGAATTAAAAATGCATGTGGATGTTCAAAACGCAAAAAACACGTTTTTTACAACCGATCAACGTGCACCGGTTGATCGGCTATATACCGATCAATAAGTCCCAACATCGACCAGTATTTTTTCGAAAATACCGACCAGTGTTGGGATTTACCAGTTGGTGAAAAGAAACCGGTCAGTGAATCACCACACCAACCGGTATAAAACAAACCGGTTGGTGAAACAAAAAACCAATCGGTATATTGGAAAATATTGGTCGGTGTAGTACTAGTGAAACACCAATTGGTGTTCATACACCCCTTAGAAAGGTAGTGTACATAAACCCCTTAGAAAGGCAGTGTACATAAACCCCTTAGAAAGGTAGTGTACATAAACCCCTTAGAAAGATGGTGTACATAAACCCCTTAGAAAGGTGGTCCCTTAGAAAGGTAGTGTACATAAATCCTTTTTAAATGTGTAAGTGGTATACATATACACCTCACTTGGTATTAAAAAACACCCTCAACTATAAAAATACATTGACATAAATTTTAAAGTACACTATTAAGTATAAAATGGCCTCATAAACAATCTTTATACACAATAATGAGAGTAAAGAAATAAAAAAAGTAGTTAACTTTTTATTAGATATTCACTTTACATAGAAGTTCAAAACTTACAAAGTCCAAAACATGTGATTACAAAGCTGTCAGCCATCATGTTTCTCAATACCAATGTCCTCAATGCCACCAGGCCCTTGACTACTAGCGTCCTAACTAATAGGCTGCTCTAAGACAATACCAATGTCCTCAATGCACCCTTGACTCCCAAGGTCCTGACTGATATGCTACTCTAAGTCTGGAGTCTCAACAGCAAGGTCCTCAATAGTTTGCTCTTCAGTTCCAAGCACCTGACTAGTAGGCTACTTTGGAGTCTATAAGGTCATGGTTGAAGAACCATCTATGCCTCCTGGTAACTCCTCTTTCTCATGTTTTGCCTCAGTCCATACCTTCTTTGGGTAAGGCTTCCTTGCTTGATCCACTTGCATGTCCTTCACCCAAGATCAAGGGTGCTTTCCTCACTTTTAATTTCAAGGGAAGTGCTTCCACCTCTTTAGCTTTACCTTTTCCTATGATGTGCTATACTACTACTTCTTGCTGCTATGGGCCTTCTCATATGATGAGTGGAACTCCTTGACTCTAGTTGACAATTGATCACCCTTATTATTTGTGCGGATTTCTTCTTGGCATAAGTCACTGGATTTAGAGCTTTCATCCTCATCATCACCTGAGCTAGAATCATCACCCTCAGACTCACTACCCTCGTCTTTGACATTTTCCTCACTACCCTCTTCTTTGACATTCTCCTCTTCAAAGAAATTAGTGCAACTGTAATATGTGTCAAACAACTCAATTTGATGGGGGGTATCAATGACATTTACTTGGCATAGCAATTTCTCAGCAGCAAAACCCATTCAATACAATGCTACTTCCCACCCATCATTCAGTAAATTCTTTGTCATCTCTAGTATCACATCAGGATGCATCGGCTTTCTGTAATCCACGATTGCTGCATCAAGCTTAACCTTATTGTCCTTAAAGTAATGAAGCTCGAGAGTCTTTAAAGGAATTTCGATTAGATTGCCACCACCCCTGGATAAGAAGCACATCAAGAAAGGTTGCAAGACTTGAATGGCAGTGCCAAGACAGTCATATGATTGCATAGGACTATACCATGGTATACTTTTGAAAGTAAATACCCAAAGGCAGTTGTTAAACTCGCATACAAGGCATCCCTTTGTGATTTCGTCACGAATAGGACCAACGTTGATATTTTCTTATATGCCATAGGACCTTCTATGATAAACCGCACAAGTTCAACTATCCATGACACCGCTAGGTCTTGCAATTCATCTATGAAAAATACACATGGCTTCTCCCAAGCATGACCGCTCATTGTTATGAAATGATCTGTATCAACTCCATTGATGTGTGCAAAATTTGTATCATTATCTGATAGCAAGATATCATAGGAGAAGCTGAATGGAGAACCATCATGTAAACCACCAGTTGCTGCAAGGCCTTTTTCTTGATGTTCATATATTCTGTCTGAACAACCTTTGGCATTTTAGCTCTTAGATGCTTTGTTGGTGTGGCATATGCATCCATTGAGGTCAACCACTTTCAGCCCATGTCTTATCAAGGAGTTGACCTAGGCTAAGTGCTTTCTTCTTATCCACATCAATTGAGTTTCCATCAGCTAACTCATCATCAGATTTCAATAAAAAAAATAGTGCTGAGAGAGCAGCCTCACTTTGAATCATTCGGGTGACCACTTCATCCAAGTTGCTATGCTTTCTCTTCTTTCCAAAGAAGCAGTCACCGCTTAGGATCTTTTTGCATACTTATTCTGTTATTGCATCTGGAACAAACCTTATTGCTCTCCAGCTAACAATAGACATCGGTTTCATTATCTCTTTCCTATGAGTTGCAGTGTGCTCTGGTGCCTCAAAGGATATCTTTCATGTTTCATATGCTTGGCAAACATCCACGATGCTCTAAAACACTGAGTCCTCGCGGAATATAATGCAAGTAACATCCCTGTATCTTGCAACGGTGGTGTTCAGATCCTTTGCTTCAACCTTATTACTTGGTACACCTTGTGTATTGCTTACAACACCTTCAAGCATCTATAGAACCGAGTCCTCTTTGCCATGTACTCAGATGTAGGTCTCCTGCCCTTCACTATTTGTGGCTTTCTATAGCACACCCATAACTCCCTTGCCTTTATTAGGATCTCAGAAAGAGAAGAGCTTTTTTTCAACCTAAATGGAGCAGAATTCAGCCTTTATGATTCAAGAATGTACTTTGAGTCATCGTTAAATATGCATACATGACAAATGACCCGTTGAAACTTTTCCATCCACTCAATCTATGGCAAGTTTGCTTTTCTTCCCTCATCAAGGGCGATCCTGCAAGCTTCGCAAAAGTGTTGCCCATCAATGGGCTCAAACCTGCATCTTTCCAAGAATCTATTCTTTGCCAGCATGTATCTCTTCTCGATGTCAGTCCCATATCGGCTTTGGTACAAAGCCTCTTCACGAACAAAGTCACTCCTTCTAAAGTTCTCAAAAGCATAAAGAAAGTCCACGCACTTTTGAAATGTGACATCAGGCAATGTAGGATCATCTTCTTAAAGTCTCTTAAATGCCATAGGATGAAGAGTGATATTAGTGGCAATTGGCTCGTTCTTGTTTTCCTCGTATCTTCATACAATTTGCGTGCAAATGTCTTATCTAGCTTTCTTTGATTTGTGAACAACGAAGCACAATCAATAAGCATTGTGGCCACACTAAATTGTAAAACTCCCCAAATGTACCCCTGATCCTCTGGAGGATGTAAGTCTGCAACACTTATAGAAAAGTCTGCAAGACTTGTATCTTCTTCTTGTGGATCCTCCTGATCATCACTATCCAATTTTTCACCTAGTTTTAAATAACCTGCACTTGAACGATCTGCACATGGAGTAGGAGCTATTTTGGCTCTCTTTCTAGAAATAGATGTGGAACTTGAATCTACTTCACGATCACTCCTTTTTGTTCCTATAGTTACAACAATTGATGATGTAGGTACATTTGGACATACTATAGTTACTACCGTAGATATTGTAGTTACTCTTGTCGAAGATACCGTAGTTATCACCATAGATATTGATGGTACAACTTGACGGCTACATGTTATAGATGGCGTACTTACTCCTACTGAAGGTAAAACACCACCACTTGGAAATGCATCCCACATTTTCTTCAATGCCTCCACACTAAGTAATTCTTGGGATCCCTCAATTGAATTTGGTAAGGGCTTCAAGAAGTGCTTGTGTGTAACTCGTAACTTGTAGACCACATCGTTATTCTTCCCTTTGCACACAACTTCTATCAAATTTTTTTCTTTAATGTTGATGGTTGAGACCATGGCTCCATTTCTTACTACCTCTAGAGAATATTTCACGCTTGACACATTATCGGCAGTGATCACCAAAAAATACATTGACTTGCGCTCCATAAAATACCAAGCATAATCAAAATATTTGACAGACACCTTGGAACCAAAACTCGAAGCCATAGTTTTCTGCAAAGTAATCAAAAACAAAAAATGAGAATTATAATCATTTTCAAACTCAAAATATTAAAAAAATTGCTAATTAAATATTTAAATATTAAAAATTAAAAATTAATTAAAATTTTAAAAGTTTAAATATATTTTAAAAAATATATTTTGTTAAAATCTCAAAAGTTTAAATATATTTTTATATTTATAGATACTATTTTTTTATCTAATAGTTTTTTACATAAATAATTTAATTCAAAATATTTTAAAAACAGATAAAAATTTTTAATTTAAATTTTCTAAAATGTTATTTCACTTTTAAAAAATTTTATTTAATTTATTTAAATTTATTTATTTATATATCTATATATTTGATTTTTGTTTTTGAAAAATTAAATTTTAATATGGTTATTTAATATTAATATGATATAATTTAATTTAATTTATTTTATTTTTTTACATTAGGTTTAATTTATTTATTTAAATCATTTAAATTTATTTATTTATTTAAAATTTAATTTGTTTTACTTGTTTTTTCGTAGTTTTTTAAAATTAATTAATTTATTTAGTTTTAATTTTTTATTTAGATATAATATAATATAATTTATTTTAATTTTTAAATTTATTAAATTTATCTTATTCTATTTTTTCATTTAAATTATTTAAATTTCTTTATTTATTTAAAATTTAATTTATTTTTTTCATTGTCTTCTTTCTTTTTTTTTGGAGGCTTAAAGAGCCCCCACTTAAGGGAGGGGTTAATCCCCTCCTGTAAGGCCCTCACGGGCCTCCTATTGAGTGCACAACAGGTTAGCCCTCGCGAGCCAACCTATTGCACACGCAACAGGGGCCCCTAAAGGGGCCTTAGGGGAGGGGATTAATCCCCCTCCTCCCTTCTCCCCCCTCCCGTCTCCCCGCTTCCCCGCCCCCCCTCCTCGCCTTCGCCTCCCCCTCCCTGCCTTCGCTTCCCCCCTCATGCCTCCGCCTTCGCCTCCCCCTCGCACCTTTGCCTCCTCCTCCTGCCTCTCCACCTCCCCGCCTCTATCCCTCCTCTGAAAATGGGTCCTTGCCTCCCCGCTTCCCCAAAAAGAAAAGACCTTCCACCTCTTCGCTCCAAGCCTCCCCGTTCCCAAAAAAAAAGACAAAAAAAAAAGGACCGAAGGAGAAGGGGAAGGATTCGTAATCAAAGGGGGCAAGCATGAGGAGATGGGAGGGGGAAGCGGGAGGAGAAGGGAAGGGAGGGGGAGGAGAGCGGAAGGGAGGGGAGGGGGGAAGCGGGAGGAGGGAGGAGAAGGAAAAGCAGGAGGAGAGGGAAAGGGAGGGGAGTGGGAGGAGAGGGGATGGGAAGCGGGACGAGAGGGGGAGGGAAAGGGGGGAGGGAGGGAGTACCTAGGTGGGGAGGTGGTAGAGGAGCTCGATGAAAGTTGTGTGAGAGAATGAGGAGAAGAGGAGTTTTATAGGAAATGGGTAGCTTTTAGGTCAAGTCAGCTTTTTTTAGTTTTTTAGGTTCACTATAAGTAGAACGTTCTTCATTCTCTCTTTCATTCAAAGTTCATTCTTTCACACTCCATGCTTCTCTCCTCTCATCAACCTGTTGCAAGATTCTCAAAATTTTCAAAATGTTACAAGAGGTGAGTTTATTTCCAGCCTATTGCGTATGCAAGAACTTCTAAGAATCAAGTTTTTGTAAATTTTTTTTTTTTTTTCAAATCCGATTCTTTTCTCAAATACCTATTGCGTACGCAACAACTTCAAAAAACCATCTTTTGCATTAAATCTTTTTCCCCACAAATTTCCCTCTTTACCTCAAACTCTCACAACCTATTGTCACAAATTTCTCTCAAACTCAAACTCTCCCAGCCTATTGGGCACGCAACAAAAAAATTACAAAACAATTTATTGCAAATTTCTCTCTCAACCTCAAAACCACTCAAACCTCCCAACCTATTGCGTGTGCAACAACTTCATAAATCTCTCCAAAAACTCTTCTCACGACACTTTATCAATATGAGAAATCCATTTATAATATTTTTACTCCATAATATAATAAATTTTTATTAACTAATGTTAATATAATTTTGCTAAAAATATATATTGTTAATCTATAAATTAATATAAATATTATATAATTATTATAATTAAAAAATATATAACAATGAAAATTTTTTTGAAAGGGAGATCTTCTAGCATATGTGCTTTATACAATACTTAATCTTCAAACAATGAACAATTAGTGCATGTATTTGTAAGGTAGTTCTTAATATGAAAAATCTCTACAATATTCTTGCTGCTATTAACTAGATATTAAATTTTAGTTTTAAGCATAAGCATAAGCTTATGCTTCTCTCCTTCTCTATTTCCGCATAAGCTCATTCTCTATTTTCGCATAAGCTTATGCTTATGCTTCTCTCATTCCCCCTCATCTCTTTCCCCCTTCTCTCATTCGCATAAGCTTTCCCCCTTCTTTATTTCTCTATTTTCACACAAGCTTTCTCTTATGCATGAGCTTATGCGGAAATAGAGAACGAGAGAAGCTTCTCTTATTCTCTATTTCCGCATAAGCTCATTCTCTATTTCCGCATAAGCTTATGCTTATGCATGAGCTTATGCCGAAATAGAGAATGAGAGAAGCATAAGCATGAGCTTATGCTTCTCTCATTCTCTATTTCCGCATAAGCTCATTCTCTATTTCTGCATAAGCCTATGCTTATGCTTCTCTCATTCCCCCTCATCTCTTTCCCCTTCTCTATTTCCCCCTTCTCTCATTCTCTATTTCCGCATAAGCATAAGCATGAGCTTATTCTCTCTAACTCTTATTCTCTATTTTCCTTTTCTTCCTCTTCTCTTTCCTTTCCCTCTTCTTTCCTTTCCACCTTCTTTCCCTCTTTCCTTTCCCTCTTCTTTTCTTTCCCTCTTCTTTCTTCTTGCCTATGCCTATGCCTATGCCTATGCTTATGTTTGCTTTTTTGTTTTCTGTTTTCGTGTTTGTGTCTATGTTAGACATGGGATCACGTCGCTCATCCGACGAGTATGAACAGCCTCGCAGGAGGAGAGCTCACGATCTATATGCTCCAGAGGACTTTGATTCCTCTCAGGTGACTACCCCGAGGACTACCGACTCCTCTCGGACCTAGCACTACAACTACCCCTGGTCCGACTCCTCTTCCATGTAGCACTGCGACTACCCCTCGGGGAACTCCTTTGCTAGCCGTGCATGGCTTTGTCAGGAGTCCCGACGAGTTTGTAGCGCAGATGAGCGATGAGGAGGCAGCGAGATTCTTCTCTCTGCTCTCTCAGAGGACCTCAGCAATTCCTTCCCCTACACCGACGGGTGGACGTACTGCCCAGCCATCCCCTCGCGCCCCTTCGACCGCGGGATCATCACCTGCGCATGCCTCTCGCAAGGGAAGGAAGAGTAGGATGGGCGGCTCATGTTGTGCTGACTCGAGAGATGTAGACGAGTCAACACTCTCACGCTCCTTTAGGTCTCCACTTGGTCCGAAGACACAGTATCAGTCAGGTCCCTTTCCCTCTCCTAGTCCCACTGCTACTCCTCGCTCCGGAAGCGCTCGCGCAGCTTCCACTCCTTCAGACTCTGCTACCGTCAGTCCCCCTTACTCATCAGGGGATCTCTTCTATCAAATCACATCTGTCGGAGAGATAATAGAAGATAAAAAGGGCAAAGCAGTGATGGCCACCATGAGGAGGTTGATGAGTCATCATTTCAAGAGCAGCATAAATACCGATTGGCGGTATCAAGATGGCCAAAAGAAGCAGGCGGTGATCGATGAGTTAAAACAAAGATACCCTAATCTACCAAATGTGGAGTTTAATGACAATTATATGCGAGAGTGCATGGGTTTGGTCCTGAAGCATCGTACATCAACCTTGCGTACTTCCATATCAAGGGGTTGGCTAAACCCAGCTGGGCAGACAAAGCTGATTGGAAGTACTTCAAGAAGCAACATAGGCACCATCCCAAAATGTTCGAGGGTCAGAGGAGGGCTGCGAAGAGACGGCTGGACGTCGTAGGTACTTCGCACTTTGGTGCAGGCGGACGGTATGCGTTCGAGGCAATCGTGGTAAGTCTACTTCTTCTCATTTAATGTATTGTTCTATTTGTTTTACTTACATATTACATGCACTTTAGCTAACTATAACTCTCGTAAATTGGATCCACAGCAAGCTGCGATGGGCCGTCTTCCTACAGATGCAGAGACACGATGCGCATTTTGGATAGGAACAAAGCCGTGGTTCATTGAGCAAGAGGCAATGGGAGCGACGGTCGATTGGGCTGAGGTGGCTGCTCGCACGGTATAAGTTTACTCCTACTTGTAATCTCACTTTTTAATTTAAGTTCCAATCTAATTTTTGATTTATATGGTTCACTCTTAGAATCAAAGCTCAAGCATCCCATCATCGGAGGCGAGCGATCAACAGGGCCAAGGATCAGACGCAGGTGGCGACGACGAGGGAGAAGACGCAGGTGTCGAGGACCAAGGAACAGGCCAAAAAGACGAAGATGATTCGGATTCGGATTTGGATGAGTAGTAGTGGTAGTAGCATTTTATATATCCGCTCGTTTGAGGAATTTTATATCGCCCTTTCGAAAGGGTAATTTTGTTACAAACACTGTTGTATATGTCCGACATGTATATACATTTGTTACTCATCATTTCATAAGAACAATTTTGTATCACCCTGCAAGCAAGGGAAATTTTGTTATAAAAAACTTTCTTTTGTAATTACAAAAAAAAAAAAAGGATTAGTGGGGCTAAACAGGGCCAAAAGGAAGCCCTGTTTAGCCCCACTAACCCTTTTTTTTTACTTTTGTTAATCGTCACTATATAGCGACGTTTACCAGTGTCGCTATATAGCGACGATTAACAGTGTCGCTGTATAGCGACGATTGCCAGTGTCGCTATATAGCGACGGTCCTTTTCCGACGCTTTTAGCGACACTTATAGCGACGTTTGCGCCCGTAAAAAAAAAATTTTAATGTAGAAAAGCGTCGGTATTTCTGTCGGAAAATGGCTTATGCCTTGTAGTGTTGTTTAGTGAAGGAGACATTTCCACGTTCTATTCTCACAAGCCAACTACATCTTATAGTGCATTTGGTGGATGAGATCACTATATACGGTACTATACATGCACAATGGTTGTTCTTCCTCGAGTGCTTCATGAAGACCTTAAAGGGCTTCGTGAGACAAAATGCAAGACCTGAAGGTAGCATGGCCGAGGGTTGGTTGGTACAAGAGTCACTTGTATATATTTATGAGTTTCTTGTTGATGTGGATAGCTCTCTCCCACGACTATGGACAGATGATGAAGACCTAAGGATGACCTCTATTGTGCCTCAAGGGAAAGGATGCAACAAAGTAATAGACACGGAGTTGCATAATAGTATCAACCTCTTTTGCGTGCTTAATAGTGATGTGATGAAAATATGGGTGACAAGATACGAGGATGCAAAGGCAAGAAGACAAGAAGAAAGGGCCCTCTTTCGTACACACCACGGATCTCGTGTGCCATACCCTCAGTATCTAAGAGCACTTCCAAAGGATATTCATGTGGATTGGCTACTTGATGAAATGGAGAAAGCAGAGAAAGACGAGGGGATGCATATCACAATGGAAGAATGGGAGTATGCTAGGGGATGCATGAGCAAGGTCGGTATATAGAATGTTATGCATAAGTTAGAAGCTTTCAATAATTTAGATTGCTTATTTAATTGATTTTTTCTTGGTGTAGTGCACTATGTTCAATGCTATATGGTGTGAGGGCAAGCATTTTCGAACACAACGGATTGATGATAAGAGCAACACATAAGATTGCGGCGTCATTGCTAGCTTTGAGGGAGCCAATGGAGCCATGGATGATTATTGTGGCATAATCCAAGATATTATTAAGCTTGACTTTCGACGCTTCTTTGTGTATGTTTTGGATGTAAAGTGGTTTAAGGACGTGGTGGAAAGAGGCCCTAATGCAACAATCAAATGCCATGCAAGTGGCTTTGTAACTATTGACTCCACAAAGTTTTGGCAAAGTAGGAAGGACACACTAGTACTATCGCAACAATGTGAACAGGTACTGTGCACACATATAAAAATACTCGCTTTTAAATATTTGATGCAAGAAAAATAACATGATTGTATTTGTGTTTGAATTAGGTTGTCTATCAACCAATGGTGGATAATAATAGATGGTGGCATGTCATACCTATTATGCCACGTTCCAAAGTGATGTATAGTACATTTACTAATATGGAGCGTATGGAGGATGATCATGGCCATGGACGTGATGATGACCGTGATATGAGATAGGAGGTACAGATATTGAGGCCATTACCCGTGAGGACGAGCCTACCATTGGTGATGCTGATTTTGATGAGCACATGAGTAGCACAAGTAGTAGTGGGTTGAATGTATTTGTAGATCTAAACACTTGACATTTGGATTTTGAAGTAGATAGTTTGGCAAGGGTTGATCTCATTGAGGATGAGATTGAACCGTAGCCCCATCATTGATATTGGCAAAACTATTTTACATATTGTTTCATTCTCCTCACCTCACTTAATTCTTGTAGATGTGGGCTTGCAAAAAAGCATTCATGATTTTGTTAAAATTATGTGTTTTGGTAATCATGGGTAATGTTTGGAAAGCAATGATGTACACCAAAGTCTCACTTTCTGTATTCTCTGGTTTGCGTCTATCTATGCGTCTAAATGCGCATCCAATTCTCAGTGTAAACATGCAAATAAACGCGCTAATACACGCGCAAATAGACACCTGATAAACGCGATGTTAGACGGGCCCGTATTTTCTAATAGATTGAGATGTTGTGGGAGCACCATCTGATTTGCCTTCTAGGATTCCCCCAACGGCGGTGCCTTTTGCACAAGAGAGGGTGGTCCCTTAGGAGTCGGTCACTGGGGGGGTCTAACCTTGATGCAATCTTCCAGAATACCTTCAGAAGCGGGAAGAGTTTCTTTGGCTAGAACACTAGATTCTGGCTCGTGCTACGGTTCCACCTGCATGGCCTCAACCTGTGGCTCTTTTTGGGTCGAATTCTTATGCACTCTCCTTTGGGGATACTCTCTTGCAAAGTGCCCAATCTCTCTGCATGCAAAACAGGCATTGGGGAATGGACTGAAGCGGACTCTGATACGAATGGGTTCGAAATCCCCTGAGTCCAGTTCAAAAGCGACGTATGGTTTGAAACACTTTTCAAAAATTTATCATCTGGATTCTGAAAATGGCTAAATCGGACGGCGCGGTTATATATAGCAGCTGGGCGTTTACACCTTGCATGATGACTCACTGGGAGTCACTCCTGATCTCACGTCAACAGACCACCGTCAATGCCATAATGGCATTTGCAACCTTGCTTCGGGCTTGCGACGCCCTTGATCTACGCTGCCATCAACCGTGCAATGAAACCGTGATAGACTGATAGTACGCTGCATGATTTGCAAGAACGTCGGTGGAAATCGGGAACTTCGGATGGTGAAGAAATTGCGGATTTAGAAAAAAAGGGAGTCCCAGCTGGCAGCTAGGGCTCACTCAGAGCTCTCAGATCATCATAGATCACAAATGCATTCGTTACAGAGAAGGAGAACCAGTGCATCAGTGTACGTACTTAGTGTACTTAGCTCTGCTTGATGTCCAGCACTTGTTGAACTCGTTGGATGAGTTTGAATTTCGATCATGAGAATCCTGCTTTCGTAACCGTAATTAGTAGCGCCAGAGGCGGCCAGACATTTCGTTTCAGAATCACCACTACGGTTGCTCATTGCTCCCAAGCATCTAGAGGAGGACTCCTGGAGCAGTTTAGTCGTCTAAAATACCGTGTACATGTGTCTCATATATATATCTCTACTATCCCAGTCATTCAGCTTCCGACACTGGCTCTCATTCTAACCGTAGCCTGCCATTAGTGACTTTACTTCTTATTCCGCACAGTGTCATATTTCAGATTGGGGTTTCGTAGAGTCGTGTCACGTGTGTCTGTAGAGGATAGAATTAAAAACTGAGGTTTGTAGTTTATAATTAGTCCGCTCCATTGGTTCCTCGCTTAGTGACCTTTCTCATTGGAAGCGTGATTTTGTGATGGAAGGAGGCCTACAGGCGAATATAATTCCTCTGTTGATATCGGGTTGCGACGTGTAGGGAAGCTCAAGTCATTTATTCGGTTGATAAATACCGTGAGACTCGGAATGCATCGGGAGTCCTGTCTGAGGACTCAATTGATTCCGGAGCGCTCCGGAGTCCGGAGGCCGAAGCCCCCGATTCTTGCCCCGAAGCAGGGGAGGAAGCTGACGCCTAGACACCGGTTCGACTCGGACTCGGGAGTTGGAACTTGGGACAAACAGCAATTGCCCATCTATTTAATAAGAAGCCCTGATCACCTGCGCTTTGAAGCAAAAGCTGTGCACTCCTCGCAAGCTTCCAAGCCCAGAGAATCGCAGTCAATAGCATCAACCTTCCCTGGACTATCAAACGGGATTTGGCCTTGGTGGTGCGGTTGCACGCCATACGTTCTTGTGATGGAGCTGTGATCGCGGAGAGGGAACTCAAGCTTTAAGCTACTAGTACATGCCAACAGGCAACGTCGATGAGGCCTGAAGAGGAGCGAAGCTTCATGTCTTGCATTACATAATAGATCTTACTTTCCCCAATCTTGGCTTCTCTCTGAATTGCTGTGGGTTGTCCCTAGCCTGTGCTTTACCATCATAAGCTCAGAATGCTGTCCTGTGTCGCGTGCGCCAAGCACGTTGAAGATTCTGTCCAAGCGATGGACGATGACAGAATTCCAAAGTCTCCTGCAACCAGAGAGGCAATCAGGTTTCTTACCAATCAGGTAAGAGCCTCATTTTGGCGTTAGGCTCAGTGAACTTCTCATGTCCTACAGTCGCCCAATCTGCTCCGAAAGACTGCTAATGCCGTTTCTTATGCCAAATTGATTGTGTTTCTGTAACAGCTCAAATGCTTGGCTGCGAGATTGTCAGGGGGATGTAGTCCGTGTGCCTCGCCGGATCCTGACCTCAACAACGGTATAGATCACATGTATATCACAGACGCATCTTCTGAAGTCCCGTCGGCGAACCGCGCTCATTTTTTGGATATTGCATTTTCCACTCCGCCTCAAACCCCTCAAAGTTTCCAAGCTCCTGTCACATACAAGGTCCCTCGACCTTACCCAAGGAAGGTCCATTACGCTAAACCTGCAAGGCGGTCCGCCTCCACCAGGATGCTGGAAGCAGGTAGAGTAGATAAGGTCTCATCTCGTATTCAGGACGAGCCTAGATCACGGTACGATTTTGTTACAGACGACGGATCAGACGAAGAGTGGGTTGCTCAAGTGGAACCAGGGGTGTTGATCACGTTTGTGACCTTGTCCGATGGAGGGAACGATCTCAAGAGAATCAGGTTCAGGTCAGTGGTAGTTATATCTTTGAAAACGTGCGAGTCAGTTCCTAGGAGCTACGACTGGTTGCCGACTTGAAATATGTCTCTTCCATTTGGCGCTCAGCGAGTTGAAAAGCTGAAACTTCTTGTCGATTGACGATGTAGGTATATAGATAGGGATGTAGGTATATAGATAGGCTGAAAATTTTTTGTTGATTGAGAAGGGAGAGTAGTATACTATATAGGAGTGCACGACGTCGATCTTTAACATGAGGAACCTTTGCAAGGTGTGCGAGTTTTCAACGATGTAACTGCTGGAATGGATATGGTGCTGCAGCCGGGAAACGTTCAACAAATGGCAAGCACAACAATGGTGGGCTGAGAACTGTGACAAGGTGCATGAGTTGTACAATGTGCCGAGGTTGATCAACAGGTCGAAAAGAGGATCACTGCCCACAGCTTCTCACGCCGAGCACGAGGTAACGATTTATGCTTCGAGAGATGTGGTGATTCCTGGCAACCAATTGTGCTTTGAGCTTTGTGGTGATTCTTGGCAAACCAGTTGAAAGGAGGCTGTTGGAATTTGTTGAAGAAGAACCATGAGTCTTTTGGGACGAAGCGTGCTCAATCACGTCCAGAAATAGAAATAACAATGTGGGAGAGCTTAAGCCTTAGGGAAACTATAAAGGCTCCCGTTACCCTTCCATAAGGGTGGTGCTAACAACAACCCACTTTAAGTTCCGCTCTAGCTTCCTCTAAAGCCTTTATAGCCTATCCTTCCCTTCATTCCTAGCTCCTAGATGCTAGCTCACGGTCTATAGCATCTACTTCCTTTGGTTCCCTCCATAGCATTCACTTCCTTAAAAGAAAAGAATGAGAGACGATTATGACAAAACGTAGTGACGTAACTATGGTGGTTTCTTACCACTCCCTCGTTCAAGGAGTGTTTTTTTAGGAGACTTAGACTTTGGTGTTTACTCTTTCTTTCTTAGAAAGTTTTTTTATTTGTTTTTTCCCCTTCCAGAGTGTGGGCAGCCTTAGTCATTTAAAAGGGAAATTTAAATTTGTGCTTTTTTGGTTGGATTGGTGTGTGAGAAAGCTCACTATTGGAACATGTGTCCCTAGCTTTCAAAGCCCTCCCTCCGATCGTAGAGGTAGATGCATGTATTTATTTCCTTCACTTCTTTTTGCGACATTACCTTATGAGCTTGCTTGACACATCGACTTCTAGCATTGGCCTTATTTGAGTGAGTGTTACGAAATTTATGAGGCCCATGATGCACAACATTCGTGACTCTTTCATGGAAGCTATAAGGAGTAAAACTCCTAGTCCAATCGTAGAGAATATCACTATTCTCGGACGTTGTTTAGCTTTGGCAACTTGGAGCCTATGGTGTGGAGTTGTCTGCATTGAAATTCTACTCATTGTTATGATGATTTTGTGCTTAGAGTTGGTTATTGTTGCAAGCAATCGACTGGGGAAAGTCTCTCGGGGGGGTCACTCATAATATGTAACCCTATCACGTGAGTTCAATAGAAGGATATTTTCTACTTCTAAAATTTACAGAAATAAATATACATAAGGGACTAGTTAAAATAGTTTTGGAAAAAATTTACAGATTTGTATAGAAAAGGGGTACATTTTAGTAATGAAACATTTACAGATAAGGGATTTTAGAAATAGGCCTTGAACGCACATGATATAGAGGGTTTATACATAGTGACCCCCCCAAGGAAAGTCTTGCATGCCTTCCAATTCTATGAAGTAGGTAGTTGACGAAGAGGGAAACAAGTTATCAAGATTTTGTTTTTTATGATTCATTGTGTATCGTTGGAGTGCATGGTTGAGGGGAAAATCTCAGGATAGTCTACGACAGAGGGAGAGATGTTTGTTGACTCCATGGAGATAGGCAGCAACATTATGTAGCCTAGCCTTGTTTTCTATAAATCTTTGTTTAGTTTTTATCTTCAAGATGGTTATTTTATCCCATTTCTTTCTTTGTTCTCAAAGCTTGAGGTAGTGGTTGTTGGCATCACGGTCTCTTATTGGGAGTGAGAGCTATTTGAGATTATGCAAGTCAAGAAGATTAAAGGGAGGTGTGTTGACCAAGAATGTTTCTTCTAAAAGCACTAAACTAGGAGAAATTTATACAAAAAAGATAAAAAAACAAGTAGAAATTCATAGGTAGGGACTTCCAAATCTCTACCAGATTGAGACTAGAATACTCCACTAAGGAGAGAGTGCAAATAAAATATTGTAAAGTCCTCTTGTTGGTTGTCAACCTCCAAAAGTTTAGCAAAATCAAATTGACATAATTTTACAAGTCATGAGAATTCAAATTATATTGTGTACAATAGCTATAGTAAAATGCAAAGCATGTATGTAAAATAGCACCCAAGTAAGTCTTTCATAAACTAAAACAAAACTAGAAAACACATCTAAATGACAAAGCAAACAAAAAGGTAGAATGAGTAGAAATGAAAACGTGATGATTATGGTTTTGGAAACCCTTGACTCATCATACATTTTCTACTTTACTAGTTGCAAGGGAAAAGACATTTAAAGTTGTTGGAATGTCTCTTTAATTTCTTATAGTCCTTAGGTCCCACATCTAGGGATGTACCCGAGTATACATATGATCTCTAGTGTCTCCCCCAATGCTTTAATCAAAAGCATTTCTCAAAAATGTATATATACCAGTAAAATGTTTTAACTGAAGTTGATAGGTGGCTTAAGTTTTATAATAGGGAATGAATATATGATCCATTTCCAAGAATTGATTTAAGTAGCTTGTTCTCAAAGGGACACAATAGGTGTTGCTAGTATGGCATCACATATAGTAAAATGCGCTACCAAAAGTTGAAACCATGGTTTGTAGCAGTAGAGGTGAGTTGGTTGTGAGCTTCAGAAGACTTTCACTTTTGACATTTTAAGATGCAAGCTTCTTAAAATTTAGATTGAAGAAAAGGAGGAAAATGGGAGAGAGAAAATTTAGATGGCATAGTAAAGGATGAGCAAGATGAGAAAGGGGACATGAGGGTCGAGAGAACTCGGTTTGAGTCTTGAAAGAGAGAAAGGGCAAAGGGGATGTTAGGGCATATAAGGCTATCTTTGAGAATATAGTAAGTGTGAAAGAGGGCTAAAGGGCAATGGGGCTCAGAGGGGACTAAGCATCTTAGCACATGGATGGGCCTAGCATGGGTTTAGGATGGGAATCCTTTTGCCATCATTACTTGAGCATCCTAAACTAAATGATCTAGGATGTGTTTAGGATCTGAATAGCCAGTTTTTATCCCATCCTAGACCAGGGCCTCAAGGTTTTAGGAGTCTGAATGGGACCCCTTTTTATAGGGATTTCAAAGCATGGAATGATGACATGTGTCCTTGTCCCCATTTCCTAAGCACATGAAATGATGCCATGTGCCCTCTCCCACGTAACCCATACCTAGTTCTTTTGACTATTAGGACATGGTGGGAAGGGAATAGGACGGAATTTATTTGAAAATGGTTGGGATGAGTTTTTTCCCATTCCCATAATATTTCCTGCTATGTGACTCTAAGAGGGGGATGGCAGGGAGGGCCATGAATGAAGGGGCTCGAGGGGATGGGGAGGGGACCGAGGGGGATTCCAAGGCTGAGAGAAAGATGATAGAGAGGATAAGGGGATGAGAGTTGAGAAGGATTTAGGGATGAGAGGAAATAAGAGTCTAGGACAAGGGGCTGACAAAGGGGTTGAGAGAAGGTTGACTAAGGGATGAAATTTGAAAAAGGCAAGGGGCCTGACAGAGCCAAAATTCTAGATCTCTAGCAAAATTAAAAGTAGAACGAATGCCAAGAAAACTTTTGTGTGATGATAGCATCATCACATTGAGCCTTAATGAGCAACCCACGGGCAACAAAATAATATACCCAACACCCAAAACTCTCTGCCCCCAAAAATATCAGGTAACAATCAAAACCCATTGTATGATTCAAAGCAATTCAAGATGCCTTGAATTCTTTGAATGTTATGTGTACCTTAAGGTGCACATAACAAATTAGCCATGCTTGTGACAAAGCATGTGCCTACTAGTACATACCAAGAGTTCATGGAAAGTTTGCTCCACCAGCATAATTAACAAGATCCTCTTCTATCCTCTAGGAAATCTAGACGTGCCAAGAGAAGAAGAGAGCAAACCAACATACATTAAGGGTTAGACTAATGAAATATTATTGCTAACACGTATGGGATCTTCAACTTATAGAAAACTAAGCCATCCATCTTGTTTGTGAAAGGCACAGCCTCCATAGGGTAATGCCTGCTTAGAGGGGATGTAGCCTGGGAGTGCTTAAATGATGATTTGGATGCTTATTTTGGAAAGCGAAATTGAGCAACTTCTATTTCATCGACGTTGTGTTTCCATAATAGACTTTAGCTACAAACAATTCTCTTTGGCCTTGGCTATTATCGTCTTCTTGCTCTCTCATAGAAGCTTGGTTTGACAATATGTAGACGTATCTTCTTTCAAATTCTATAGACATTATTGGTTATTTGGGAAAATTGGCTCAAGTGACCATTTCATATGGTAGGGCATCAATGAAGGAGGCCATGGGAGGGGTATAAGCAAGAAGGATAAAGAAAGGTTGAAATTGTGTTGTTGTCGATAGTACTCTTTCATCTATCTATGGTTACATACTATAACACATGGGTTTAACTAATTTTATCCCCTTACTGTAAGAAGCATCATCTTCTAGTATCTTGCATTGTGACTCTAGCCTTGCTTTTAGCTAGTTTCCACCAATAAGCAATGTGTGACAAATGCATTTTGTAATGGAATCTAGTACTATGACCTCTCGGGGGGGTCACAATGTATAAACCCTCTATACCATGTGCGTTCAAGGCATATTTCTAAAATCCCTTATCTGTAAATTTTTCATTAATAAAATGTACCCCTTTTTTATACAAATCTATAATTTTTTTCAAAAACTATTTAAAATAGTCCCTTATGTATATTTATTTTTGTAACTTTTAGAAATAAAAAATATCCTTCTATTGAACTCATGTGATAGGGTTACATATGATGAGTGACCCCCCCGAGTATGACCTTCAATATGTAGAAGGCTAAAAAAGCAAGAAAAAATAATAAATCTCAAGAATGAAATGTGCTTCATCTCTCTTTTAGGATCCTTCTAGGATAGTTTCTTTTGGTATCCTATACTTTGAAGTTTGGTTTCCTCAAAGGTCTAAATCTTAGTTTCTTGGCACACACCATATTTTGCTTTTATTGATTGTAATATTGTTAGATCTTCTAGTACAAATGTTATAACTTAGTTTCTATTTTAGCTCTCCATATTGTACATGACGTTCTAGACATTAGTTGGTATAAGTATTCCAAAAGGTTGGGAATCTAGTATAGTTAATGTGACCCACAATTTATAGTTATACCCAAGTCCTATATCTTGAATCTATCCATTTAGATTGGCCTTTCTCACATGACCTAGATATTTAGCATAGGCTCAATATAGGTGTAGAATGAGCATAGAATGCACATTGTGATTATATATTTCCTCATGAGCATATGTTAAAGAACATCCTTGGGCATGTGAGATGATACCTTGTCAAAGTAAGTATCCAAAAATTGTTTGTTGTCATCTCTAATGTTTAGTGGTGCTCTTGATAACTGATTTTTTGTTCTTAATTTAGAATTTGTTAGCATTGGTTTCTCAAGTGTTCATTTTTATATAGCTTTGTTCTTGGTCAAGCACTCCATAACTCATTGTCCTTTGAGAACTTTGTGAGGGTTGTATGAGGTATAGTTCTCCCTTTGATTGCAGACCATTGGTTATTCTTTTTAGATGTCAATTGCTATCTTGATTATATGCATGGGTATTATGCTTTTATATATGCTCTACTCTAGGTGTTTTTTCTTAGAAATGGAATCAATACTCCATGTTGTCATTCTTGCTTTGTTAGTCTACTATAGGTGTATAGCATAAGCGCATTTCGCCAATCAACCTTGCTTCTCTAGGTCTCCCTTGCATTAGCTCCAAAAGCTATTACTCATTGCTCTATTATTGGTTAGTGATGTGGTATCTTCTTGTCTTGATTTGGTTGTTCTAAAGTTACTCATTGTAGGTTCTTTCCTCATTTGTTAATAGATCTTTTCCTTCATAGATTTTTCAATGCAAGAGTAATATTGAGGTTGATATCATATGAGAAAGAGCTCATGATTATCATATTTGAAGTAGTAGATAGGGCCTTCTTGATCTAGGTGCTAGATGTGTGTCTCGGGTATTTGTTTGTTTTGAGGGTCTACTTCTTGCTTTACTATGCTATGAGGTATATCTATTCCATACATTTTGGTGGCATTGGTCTACCATTGTAGCTTAGTGAGGTTATCCATGGACTCATGTTTTATTTCTAGCCAATTGACTTCATGTTGTAGTATAAAGACCTATAATTAGTTTTCCAATGAAGTTTTCAAGTTACTGGAGAGTGTTGTTGTCTTATTGTGTTTATGCTCTTACCTTGTGGCGTTGCTTGCACATTAGGTTGTTATTTGATTTGTATCTTTGTAGTTTGTCCTTTATTTTTATGTTACTTTGTGTCTCTCTTTTTTTTTGGTAGACAAAAGAGAGTCTAATCAATAACTTATAGCACTTTATAGCAATAGTTACAAGGTCTCCGAGAGCTATAATAAAGGGTAATCAAATCTATGATTAATGAGAACATATCAGATCCTGTGTGGCAATAAGTAAAGCTTATTGTAATAGCAAACCAAGCTCATCTCGAGCTTCGTGTTTATGATCAAATTCCAAATGTCTTTTGTGACAAGTATGTGCTCAGAAGGTAGATCCAATACATTGTGTTTGAGTTTCTTGGTGATCTTTTTAATAAATCCATCGCATGCGTTGATGATGTTCTCTTTATCTTGGAAAAGCCTACCAATGTGAAGTTAGTAGTGTTCCATGTGATAAAAGTTTTATTATAAACCATGGAATTTCTATGTAAATAAGTGAACAATAGGACATATCTCCTCACCACTAACTAGTCCCCCTATGACCTAGGTGGAACATCCCCTAATGAGGTCATCATATAATTGAGGCATAACGCTATTCGTCTTTCCCACACAACATTTAAAAATCTGTAGTTTAGAAACAAGTGGGCTATGTCCTCTAGCACTCGAAGGCGTCTTTGGCACCCTTTCTAATTGTAGTATGGGGAAGGCCTCTAAATCATATAAGCTCTAACGAATTAATTGAATTATGATCGTACACCAATATACCATCTTGTTTGTGTGTCCAGCTTAAGACAACGCCAGAACGACAGTCCAGATCGGAGTCTGGGGATACAACTCCTTTTCGTAGTATCAGCCACACTCCCAACGCCACTGCTGATGCTTGCAAATCGCAGCGAGCGACCCATCCTCACCATCAACGTAAGCTGCAGCAGGAGATGCTCGGATTTCCTCGCCATTCAGCTCTTTCCCCCAACCTATTCCCATTGCACAGCAACGAACGTTTCGCAAACCCCGCTTACGATGACTTTACAAACGCCACCAGCTGCTCCAGCTCTCCCTCCGATTTGGACCCCTGCTCCAGACCTCCCCATGCTGATTCTGACGTCCACAACAGCGGTGAGGTCATCTCCCTCAGCAACGCCAGCGAATGGATTGAAGAAGACGACCCTGGGGTTTATATAACGCTCAGGTCGTCGGCACGGGGTGTTACGGAGCTGAAGAGATTGAGATTCAGGTACAGACCATTGCAGGCCTTGTCCAATTGTGTTCCGTATGCGAACTCGCATTACGAAGTAATAAACTTTACATCAATCATGCACAGCGTAGACTAGAGAGTGACCTTTTCCAAAAAAACTGCACGATTTGTCTTTCAATAAACTATCTGAATCTGATAACCTTTGGCCGTTTGAGTGTTTACTTTTTGGATGTTTGGTGTCGAAATGCTTAAATTTACGATTGATAATTTATCGATCCATCAATGGTGATATCGAGTTTGTTTGTCTTGTCTAGCGTCGTTAGAGATTCACATTTTCGTGCGATTGATTTGCTACGCACGATTTGCTAGATGAGCTCTTATTAAATCGCTTGTTTTCTGGAGGAGCTTTTGTTCAGTTGCTTGTTTATTCCATGTGTACAGTCGCGAGAAATTCACAGAGGTTGAAGCGAGGCTATGGTGGCAGGAGAATCGTCTGAGAATACACCGCCAGTATCTTTCATAATCGTGTTTTACAGCAAACAGTCAGAGGAAACTGCAAGGTAGTTAGCATGTTCCGATGGCCAAGCTTCCCTTTGTACTCTTATCGGGGTGAAAGATCCTTCGGGCATTAGGAACAAGGGCGGATATGTGCACATCGGCAGTCCCTCTTAGTTCATTGGCCGGACGTACATGAAACGTTTCTTGTTTTATCATTGGAGTAGATGTAGTCCAATTGTAACGAGATTAATTTTGCTCCAAGAAGATATTTTTATTAAAGTAGCATTACACATCAATATGTTGAAGGGCTCACATGCATGGATGCCCCGGGGTCCACTAGGGTTTATCGTATGGTACCACGTGAGTGTAAGGGAGGGGGGTTATATAAGGGAAGGAAAGGTACATTTTATAAGGTAAGGTCCCGTAAATAGGGGGTAGAAAAGGGGAATTTTCATATATTTATTGTACACAGGTAACGCCTCCTTGTTACTAGTGAATCCCCCGTGATGGATGCATGCTTCTTCTTAGCAAGAAGGTGTTGCTTGTTGGGCTTTAATTTGGAATATGGCAATTGTGGTATTAATTGGTAGGCTATGTATACACTAGGGACATGGTCACTCAAATAGGCGTTGATTGTGCCTACGTAACTATTTTCCATGGGTGCATTTGCCCCAATTGGTAAATTTGACATTTATAGATTTTGTAGTAGTTGCGTTTGCAAAACATTGTTGGTTTTGTTGCCTGAGTATTTCTTTTCTAGTGAATCTTGTAGCATGTCAATCTTTAGGTCCAATTTGGAATGTTGAATAATTTGTGAGTTTTTGGTCTACTATCTTGTAAGAGTGTATTCAAATTACATGCTTCAATACAACATCTTGCTATAATAAAGACTCCTTGTCTTGATTTTGGTTGGAATTGCTATGATTAATTCAAGCCCATTTGTGAATATTGTATTTTGGGAAGTCAAGTGAAGCTTATTGTTATATAATAGTGGGGTACCCATCTTGTCAAAGCTTGTTATTGTAGGGACATATATACCACCGCACAAAAATATTCCCCTCATTTCATTAAGGCCAAGTATCTTTGGTACATGGAGGTTATACTCACTATTTAATTCAAGCTAGTGGGATTGCAAAGATCATGTATTTAGGATTTGTATAATCATTGTGAGTCTTGGACCATTTTTCTAGTTGTGATGTATGGGGTATGAACCTTTTCATTTCATGTTTGATACTTTTATCTATGTGAGTCATTTTCTTTGGTGGTTTGGTAAAGCATAAATTTTCTTTGTTGTGTACTCTTTAAAGTCTCTATATATTTGAATACGGTGGTCAGCTAGCTGAAAGGTAGAAAAATTCAAGCAATTTCTATGCCATTAGCCTTTGGCATGAAAAATGAAGGATTGACTACTTTTTTTCTTAAAATACATGTTCATTGGGATTATAGGTCAATTTGTTTATGCAAGATAAGTGATGTGGTGTCAAGTATGTGGCTTTACTTCTATGAAAAGAGGGTCTATATTATATTATCGCTCTTTACAAAAATGTTACTCCTCCCATAGTATCCAAAAGGGGGAGATGCGAATACACTAATTGAGACATAGCTTGATAGACCAATGGAAAGTTTACATGAGAAAACCAATCCTGTGAAAGCATATGATATCACATGACCTATTCCTCTTTAAAATGCGGATCTGTGTGAAAAGTGACACTAACAAGGATAGGGCCTAAATGTGGGCCCCACATAGCTCCCACATAGCCACTGGTGGATTTGGTGGCATACTCTTCTCTCTTGCAACAACACCACTACTTTTGATCTAGTCCACTACTCCCTTTTGTAGTTTTATACCTAACATGCATCTCACTGGATCTTTCAAATGGGAAAGAAGCACCCTTGCAACACCATTTGAAGAAACCTTATGGGGCAAAAACTTTGTCAAGAGAAGGACCCTACACTTTCTTACTAACATTGGCTTTGCCTTTTTGTTGCTTTAGCTTCCCAATGGCATTTAGCGCTTGCAAAAATCTATTCCGTCTGGTTTTGGTCTATATTAATTCATAGCTTAAAAAGTGATTGTATGTACATATAGCATGAAGCCATGCCAAATCCTATGGCTTCAAGTACAAAAAATTAGAGGAGTGTATATACAAGAGAGGCACAAAGCCAAGCCAGTGGCTTCAAGTACAAAAAAAAGTAGCTAGCACTAATTCCACGACTAATCTAAGTTCTTCGCGTTCTCACTCCCTTCTTTGCTCCCTTTTTCGCTCCCTTCTTTGCCCCCTTCTTTGCTCCCTTCTTCCTCATCTTCTTCCTCTTGATCAACCGCTGCAGGGCCCTGTAAACGAGGGACATGTATCAATGTATGGAAAATCAAATCTTTACTTACAATATTGATATTATTTAACTACTTTTAAATACTTGGGAGGGCGCTCTAGGAGCTCGGATATACTACTCATCAGTAATCAACCCATCATCATAGAAGTACTTCCATGTATCTCCTCTGTGATGGTGGTGGTGGTAGGCTATCTTGACAGGAGTAGGGTACCTGCCCACGATATCAAGCTGCAAGATGACACAAATTGTGGAGGAGTTAGTACCACGAAACAACCTCCTAATAAACTACATAAACAATATAATTTGAGGTCAATACTTACGAATTGGGCCTCCCATGATTCAACACCTCCTGCTCTAAAATGCACGCTACCATATTGCTTCACATTAGGGGAGAATTGGGGTCTCAAAAGAGCCTCATAAGGAATGGATTAGGGAATGCTTAGTGGGCTATTGTAAGGGGCTTGGAGGGTCCCAAAGAGGCCTAACTAGCCCAACCTAGGTGGGTTAAGCCCACATTTGAGCCCACCTCTCCCTCCCTCCCTCCCTCTCTCTCTCTCTGCCTCCCTCCCTCCCTCCCTCCCACCCTCCTCCTCCTCCCTCTCCCTCTCCCTCAACCTCTCCCTCCCGCCCTCTCCCTCCTCCTCTCCCCTCCTCCATCTTGCTCCTCCTCCTCGCTCCTCCCTCCCCTCCTCCTGCTCCTTCTGGCTCCTCCTCCCTGCTTCCTCTCCCCTCCTTCTCTAGCCACCTAGGGTCCTCTCCTCTGCTCCTCCCTCCTATATAATCTCTTCCCTCCTCCCTCCCCTCCCTCCTGTAGCATCTCTCCCCTCCTTCTCCCTTCTAAAGCACCTCCTTCCCTCCCTTCTACACCTATCGCCCTACTCTCCTCCTCCTCTTCCTCTTGCCCTCATCTGCTTCTCCTCCTCCGTCTTCCTTGCTCTCCCTCTCATTGCTCTATCTTTGCCAGCTCTCCCCCACATTTTAGCCTACATCACTGATACCTCTCTTTGAGTACTCAAGGCACCATTCGAGGACATATCCAACAAGTAGCATGTGAAACTACAACTGGAGGCAGAATATGGAAGCATACGCTCTTTGGGATATAGTGGAACTCCTCAAAGTGTGCTCCACAGTCTTCGATTGCAAGGGAAGAAGAATCTTGACCTTTGGATGGATGGAAACTTGTATCCTTTAGACCCTGCCACCCAAAAGAGTCCTCCTTTTCATACAGTGCATGATGTTGTTCGGTTTGTTGGCAAGGGACATGCTGGATTGCTCGGTTATTGCAATCGATTGAGCCATTCTTAGACATTGGCTATGCAAGCAAGCGAGGCGTAGAGAGCCCAAGTAGAAGAACTTGCACATTTGGGAAATATTACTATTGTGGCAATGCATGATAGTATGTAGGATCTCCAATTGCAAAACAAAGAACTCAGTGACAAAGCACATGCACTCGACTTGGAGTGACATGAATTGGAAGAATCAATCCAGAAACTTACTAAAAGCAAACAAGATTTGGAAAGGTTTATTTATGGCCAAGTTCAACGTGGTGTGGAGAATGAACGAGAGAAGTCGATAGAACGAGTACAAAAGTTGAAGGGAACACCTTTGGGACTGAAGGAGAGGAAAAGACAATTGCAATCTATGGATGCACTATCAACCAATAGTGGTGCCCGAAAGAGGAGAATATGGGCTGCAAGGTTAGTTCCCCAAATTTTCAATGAAATTTCTTACCCCAAAATATTTGTGGTGTTGCATTCTTTCCACTAAGACTCATTTGCACTCTACTTTAGGAATTTCATGGAGGATGTGATGGGAACAATGGAAATGGATGATAGTGATCCTTCATATGTTCTAAGAAGTTTAATAAAGCCAAGTGATGTCATGGAAGTGTTGAAGGACCCTAGACAAAATGGGGTATTGAAGGATTTCAAGGGCCTCGTCCAAGAACAGGAGGTGCTTGGAGCTTGTGATGCTACTGGTGTAAGTTGTGAAGCTTACAACTCTGTTTTTCAAATTTTCACATTAGGGAAAAAGGGAACTCATTTTGGGGCCCTGTAAGAAATTCACTATTTTTTGATTTATTTCTCTCCTAAAAGACCTCAAAAATAGTAAAATACGGAAACGTTGCTCAAAACTATCAGTAAGGACTATAGAACTATCAATTCAGAAAGGAATAAGATAATCTTTTGTTTGACTAACACGATTTTGCATTAAATATCTCCTTAGATTTTTTTTTGTTTACCAAAGATTCCGCATCTCTTTTGCCGACGTGTGCAGGCCTTTCATAAAGAATCCATCACTGAACTTGGTGATTGCAAGTTTTCAAAATATTCACATGGATACCACCACACTTCCACGATTCATGTTACAAAATGACTATGAGATTGACAAACAAACTTTGCAACCTCAGAAGCACAAAAAATGGCCGATACTAGTGAGTCACTATCTCAGAAGAAGCGATTACACCATCTTCACATCGACTTAGAAGAACAATATGCTCCAGCACAAAAAAGACGAAAGGATACAGTGCTGAATGCTCAACAGCGGGAAAATATGAGAAGAGAAGGGCTTCAATATATTGACTTATGGTGCAATGGAAGCATATATCCAAAATGTCAAGTAAAAAACTCTACACCTCCATTTGTCAATCCCATCACATTACTGAGGTTTGCCGGCGATGGACAAAATGGACTTCTTGGTTATATTTCAGCGCAGTCTCCATTTGCGAAAACGTATAAAATGATGTACCTACAAGAAAAGGGGGCCAAGATGCAGGAGATATCCATTCGTGCAAAATTGGAGCAGCAGTTGCAGAATGAAATTGAGGAGCATTCAAAGAGTAAAAAAGAGTTGAGAAGAGCAAGAAAGAAGAGAACCATGCTTGGAGACAGACTACGTAGCAGGAAGATTAAAAACATTGCAAATTTGAAGGCTAGGACTGGTGGATGCAAGCAACGAATTCAGGAAGCAAGGTTACATTGAAATTTATCATTTTGTATACTCAAAAAGGCTCTCAAATGACTATATCTATTTCGTCCCTTACCGCAAAACAAGAATGGAGGTGCTGAATGATATAGGCATATTGTGTTGTTACTATAGGAAATTATTGGAGCCTGCAAAAGAAAATATGGATCCGAACCTTCTTCCTGTTAAACAAATGAAAGGATTGCTTTCTTGTGGTGTAGCAAAAGGTTTGATTGAGGAAAAAAAATACAAAATAGTCAAATACAATGTTGTAGAGGACTTTGTATCCAATAATCAAGTTGATGGCACTATAATCCAAGAGGCTCTTGATGTTAGTGGAGTTAGCAAGAAGAAATATAGTTTGATTTTCCATGCGATATCCTCAACTTTGAAAGATCAAAGGATTAAACGAGTTTTACTGCCAAATCCAGCAACCGTGTGGAGGATAAGAGGTCATTTGAAAGAAAGTATAGATGAATTTATTGGGCAATATATCCATATCGAAGAAATATTTCATGGTGGTAAAGGAACCACTATGTATGATCCTTGGAACAATATATTTGTAGATCTACAACAACTTCAAAGAAGAATGGTCGAGTTTTATGGAATAACATTTGAGGAGTGCAAAGGCATTTTGAAATTTGTTATCAAACTAGATGAGTGTGAGGTTGTAAAGGAAAAGAAAATGGAAAGAGTTACTATTACATTGATGAATTGAGCAATTGATACATCATTGACTGAAGCGAGTTCGAAGTATTTTAGTGTGCAGTCGGAGAAACACATATGGTGGTTAGGCTCATTTCAGGTATGATCATTTTTTGTTTTGTACTTGATTTTGGTCATTGTTTTCGAATCTGTTATATAAGACTTTTGTTTTCGATAATCTGGCAGGTGAAGACAGAAGACCATGAAACACTAGATTGGGTGTTTCACCACACAGAAATATCAAGAATAATCAAAAGACAAGTGCAAGGCGAGAATCTCCATGTTGCAGGAAAAGGTGATTTTCAAGTAGAGTGGCACATGGCCGGGGATCTTAAAACACTTAAGTGCATGTATAACATTAGTAAAGGAGGCAACTCAAAGTCTCCTTGTCTTTACTCCAAAGAATCAGCTCAAGTAATGGATTCAAAATGGTGGAAGAGAGCACCTAATAGAGATAAAGTTGACCCTGACTTCAAGGCCATTCTGGACATTCCACTATGTAATGTTCACATCTGCACATTGCATGGTCTATGTTGAATTATTGAGAAATTGGTATTTTTATATATTGGATTTGCTTGGAAAATCTGTCCCGAAAAAAATAGAAAGGATGCTCTCCAAGCATTGGAAAAAGTGTTATCCAATATAGGTCTACATGGAGGAGATGTTCAAATCACAAAGTATTTTAAAAAGTCTACCAATGGCAAGGAGGTACCAATCAAGCCCTCTATTGGTGGTGTTAAGGCAAGAAGATTCTTGTCTCGACCCAAACACAATAAGCAAGTAAGACAAGGTAGAACAGTTTCAAAGATTAATTATGGATTGTGGAAGCAAGTCCATAATGCTGTGAAAGATCATGAGGCAGATGGGGAAGCACGAAATGTGAAGGCAGAGGTGTGGAGGTCTCTTGATCAACTCTTCATGTAATTCTGTGACAAAGTAACATGGACAAAGAGTGATTACAAGAACTTTGAGGAGGCAATTAAACATTTTGGGAAGTTAATGAAAGACGCATGGATAGCCTGCAATATAACTCACTACATGGTAAGGTTCTGTCTTCTTCTTTTACTTAAGTGTGATCCTCTTTTTTTTATTACTTACTATGCATTCTTATGTCTTACAGCATATCATCTACAACCACCTTCCCTATTTTGTGAAAAAGTATGGATGCCCAGCAATTTGGTCTACCCAAGGCATGGAGAAGTCTCACTACATGGCACGTAATGCATTTTTCAGACACATACAACACTATGGAGGGAGTCAAAAGGCAAATAGTCTGAAGGAAGTTTTCCAATTGTTTTACCGAGGCATACTACAGAGGCTGCATGCTAAAAGAAAAGTTGCTAGCTCCAAAATCAAGCTTGCTTTTCTTCTAGCCCAAAAGCAAAGATGAAGACAAACTCTAGACAATTCAATGGCAGCAGAGAGACATAGACAATGGAGGGAATCGAAGATATTTAGAAACCATAAATGGACAAGTAAACATGAATAGGACTCATTTGTAACTTATTGGTGTTATGTCCACATGTTTTCAAACTCAATCAATAGAATTTTTTTTTGTAGAACAAGTGACTCTTGGTGTTATGCCTATATGATTTGAGACTCCATCAATAGTATTTCTTTTGTGAAACATATGATCTAAACGTAATACAATTTGTTCACAATTTCAATATATCTTTTGTTTAATATTTAACGACACCACTCTATCTAAATGTACAAATCATTTCATCGTCAACTTATTGTTCATTTATACAAGATCATACCAGACATCAAAGACTTTGTACAAATCAGTTCAACTTCAATATAATGTTTGTGCTATATTTGATGACTAAATCCTATTTCTCCTAGGGCCTGCCGATCGGAACTCTCTTTTTGATCTTGATTGGAGTCTTTTTCTTCTTTATTGGCTTGATGTCGACTGTCTGTTTATCAATGCTGTTGCTTGTCTGGGAGGGGTATCCTTTTCTTCAGCTATCTCCACGTGTTCTTCTTCTTGGATTGTGTGGCCTAATGCAATCATGGGTGGCTCTTGAAACCTTATGAGCTTGTGTTTTCCATAGCCCTCCAGACATTTGGACTCCTTTACACCACATGCTAATGATAAGAAGTGTAAGACAAAAAGTAAGTGGCCCTAGAGGCTTGCTTATTCACATAATCTCCAAATATATCTATGGCAGACAACCTCTCTATCAAAATGATCATTTCCTTTCGCCATGAAAGATCATGTCCACCTAAAACCCTGGACAAACATTTTAAGAAGTAAACAATGGCTTCTCCATTGTTGCTCAACTGCCTATGGTAAATCAAGATCTTAGCACTGCCTAGATCATGAATATAATGAGCTAGGCTTGACACTTTGCGAAACCCAACCGGCCTACTTCCACTTGATCTCTGGAGGAATGTGTCATCCTCAATTTGTAGCTACCACATATCAAAAGATTGGAGTGAGACAATACACAACCTACAAAACATTTAAGCAGAAGACAAAGTATTTGATTTGAAGTACCTTCTCATTTTCATCAGCAACAAGCAGTTCATCTTTCCAAGGATTTATTCCTCTCCCCTCCAGTCCAGCCTCTTCTTTAAGATTTTTGGTGTAGTGCTGAGAGATTCATAGCTTCCTATGTGAGCTGGAAGGCAGCTTCATCTCGCTCTTGGAACTTTTTAGCCTCTTTGAAACAAAAAGTAAGGGCCTCTGCAGGATCAAAAATTGTTTCCAAAGCCAGTAGTGAATGGTCATCCTCTATGCCAACCTCCTTGTCAAGCCTTGAAGCCTGGGCAATAAGGGAAATGGCATAGTCCTCCCTCAAATTGAACATACACTCTATATCATGGAGGAAAACATAATCTTTTCCACCAATCAAGACACCTGGAAGCATGGGCACCGCATAGTTGCTGGTCTGAACATCAAAATCTTCAACTGGCTGTGCTCGCCTAAGAGTTTTTGTCCTCAGTTGAACAAGGTCAAGAACATGACAAAACATGTGCGCCTCAGGATCTATGGAGCGCTCTAAGGTGGATGAAACCTGTGTGGAAACATGATGAAGAGAGTGCTCATGACATGTATCTCAAGTCAATTAGGTTCCAAGATAGATTAGCTTGGACTCATAAAGAGAATCTTGAGATAGTGCAAAGTGCTTGATTGATATTACTTCAAATGAACCTCCCTTTTATAGGTGAGGGTACTTACATCCATTTGCTTGCTCACATGTGGGATATCTCCTCCATGCCATGTGGCAGCTTTCCCTTTACTCATACCTTTGCTCTACAAGTGCTCATGGCACCATATCTCAACACCTCCCCTTGGTGCCATGATCTTTTGGCTACTGCAAGGTGGTCAGATGTGAGTTACAAATCCATCACCTCCCCTTAGTGCATACATTGCTACTTAAGGTGGTCAAGTGTGGTTTACATGTCAATACCTCCCCTGGGTGCTTTCATAGCTACTCTCAGGTGGTCAGGTTTGATTACAAAATATAGGCAAGGTTGGCAAGGTTTTGGTTTCTCAATACATTCCATTGATGTCACCTTTTGGCTCATGGCTTGATGACGATGGTGTTTGCTTCTTTGCTTGATGTAGCTTCATGCATGATGCTTTGTACTTCCATGTGCCTTGATGCTTTGTGTGTGGATGCCATGCTTTTTGCTATGGTCATCTCATGCACTTGTGCTTTGGGCATGCTTATGACAATGATGTGTGCATTCATGCTTTGCTTTTCCATTTGTTGCAAAGGTCTTACCAATTGATTTCTTTCAATATTGGCAGTGTCTAATTGCATACAATGATTCTGACTTGATAGGTGCGTAGAGCTCGAAAAGACAATCATTTTTCCTTTTTGGAGCATAAGCAAATTCTTCCTGGATTGCAAGTTATGGCTTGTTGAAGCTTTTGTGAAGAAGAGGGCCTTTGATGATGTGGCACAGGGATTCACATGCTGAATTCAAACTATGCTTAACAAGAGGCTCTGTGCTTAGGTGGCACTTAACTAATCCTACCCCTAACCATGTGCCTTACCATGGTTTAATTGAACCACACCAAACCTTATCTGCCACGTGGCATAGACTAGAGCACTGACCAAACCAACTAACCCAGGGTTGCTTTGAGCTAACCCAGGTCAAAGACTTATCTGCCACGTGTCAAAATGTGGTGAACCTTAGCTTAAAAAACTTACAAGCTGCAGGGATGATTGAGCGACGACAATCGAGATGCGAGAGTTGCACGATGATGATGAAGATGCAAGCGCTGATAGATCTGGGAGCCTGTTTCCCGTTCTTAACGGTGTTGTGCATGAAGAGCTTGCTCTGGGACTTGATGGAGAAGCCTCGTGTTGTGTTGCTTGCTATCGGCGGTTGCTCTTGGAACCTGTGAGCATGAGAGGCTGCTGTTAGCGATGCCTTGCATTGCTTGTTGTTTGGGAGGCCGGTTGTGAGTGCGTTGTGGGCTGGATGCGTGGACATCGAAGTCGCTGAATAGTGTCGTAGGCTGTAGGAGCCATCGCTGCTTGCTGGACTGTTGGCTAGGCCTAAGAGGCATTTGCTTAGAGAGCCAGTGTAGATGCTTTTCGTCGATGGTGCGTTGGTCTGCGTGCATGAAGGCTGAGGCTACCTGGGCTTGGAGCCTTAAAGATCGAGTCGATGAAGGTTCGGCTGAAGGCCTTGGAGCTGCAGATCGTCGTGACTGAAGCTTTGATGGTCTGCTTGGAGACTCAGCGCACTGTTTACTACTGTCGGCTATGGAGCCACTTCTATCGCAAGGATGTTAAGGCTGCTGGCTAGAGTCTGCATTGTCTTTTGACGTTGGATGGCTTGCTTGAGGCTAGATGCAGGCTCTAACCTCTCAAGACTTGCAGATGGTCCTTTCTCTTTTTCTCTCAATGAACTCTCCCTATATCCAAGCTTTGAAAGCTCTCTCACTCTTCTCTCAATAATGAAAACAATCAAAATCTGTCTCACTCTCACATGGATGGAAATCTCACAGTGGCGGAAACTTTATCTCAAAGACTCTCAAGGAATCAATGGACGGAATTTTCTCAATCTAAAACTAAAACTAACCTAGGAGAAAACATGTGCTCCTAAGACATGCCTACAACTAATCTAGGAATGGAAGCAATCCTAGTGGACTACTAATCAGCTAAACTAGGAGAGCTAAACCTATGCTCTGATACCATGACAAAACATGTGTGCCTCAGGATCTATGGAGCGCTCTAAGGTGGATGAAACCTGTGTGGAAACATGATGAAGAGAGTGCTCATGACATGTATCTCAAGTCAATTAGGTTCCAAGATAGATTAGCTTGGACTCATAAAGAGAATCTTAAGATAGTGCAAAGTGCTTGATTGATATTACTTCAAATGAACCTCCCTTTTATAGGTGAGGGTACTTATATCCATTTGCTTGCTCACATGTGGGATATCTCCTCCATGCCATGTGGCAGCTTTCCCTTTACTCATACCTTTGCTCTACAAGTGCTCATGGCACCATATCTCAACACCTCCCCTTGGTGCCATGATCTTTGGCTACTGTAAGGTGGTCAGATGTGAGTTACAAATCCATCAGAATAGCCACTTGCAGCCCCTCATCCTGAAGGTTGATATCTTCTTCTTGCTCTACCATTTCTGTTAGCAAAGAAGCATCCTCTTTTTCCTCTGCTTCAGATGTGTCTTCTTCTTCAGTCTCCTACCCTTGTTCATCCAAAGAGTCCTGACTGAAGACAATGTACATAAGGAATGCCATGGATTCCTCAAGCACTCTGCACTTTCTGGTGTGCAAGTTACAATTGAATTTATATTGATCAGGCAGGTTGTCAAATCTTCTATTCACATGGTACCTCAGCCTGTCAATGGAGACAATATGATTTATATGCACAAAAACCTTTTCACCTTTCACAATTCTTCCTGCCTCTGTCAGTTCTTTGAAGGTATCCCAATGGTCTGAAAGAAAATCTTTGTGATGCTCCAGTACAGAGCTCTTTGTGAACTCCATGTTGAAAATACTGTGGTATATGTGGAAGTTACTCTGAGCCTTGCATTTGTGAAGAAACTCAAATAGGAGCAAATCTGGAGACTTGTCCTCTTCTGGTTCCTTTTGTTTTGTGATGGAAGAATCAGCATTCTGCTCCAGTCTCTTCCTTTTGCCTATTCCAAAATTTATATACATTGAATTCTATATGCTGACATATGCAATCAGTGAATGCATAGAATATCACCAGATAATTCCTTCATGAGCTCTCACGACTCACCTGGTGATTGCTGTGGTCTAATAATAGTAGCAGAAAAGTCCAGCTTCCTCTTGAAAGGTGGGGCCTGGGAGTCAACTGTTCCAAAGCAAAAACATTTCTCATCATCAAGGAAGAATTCCACAGAGCCAAAGATAGCAAAACAATGAGGTAGAAGTGAGAACCAAATGAGACAAAGGAATTTGTAGGAAAATGCGATGCGGGACCATTTGGAAAATATAAAGCACTCTCCTCGCATTTTGTTGCAAATTCTCCAGTTCTGTTGATATGCATGTCAAATCAAACACTAGGTTCATCTCATTGATTCCTGGACAGTATGATTTGATATGCAAGAGAAAGGCTGGAGCTGAGTGAAGCTTTTCATGAGGAATGTGTCAACAATAGGAATTTGCAGCAAACTTGAGATATGGGCTACCTAGAGATGTATAAACCACTCTCCTCGCATTTTGTTGCAAATTTCTAGGTTCTATTCATATCCATCTCCAATCAAATTCCTGGGTGATTTACCACATTCTTGGACAGTATCAATTGAATATGTAACAAGAAGGATGGAGCTGAGTGAAGACATTTGGATATCAAAAATCCAATGGATGGAAGAAATATATGTCAAAAAACATTGAAAACAATCTAGAATTCTGACTCTTTTTTTCCTTTTCCATGCTGTGGCAATTGCACTGTTGAATCTCCTGCTCTTTCACTAGCTTGAACTTTGCACTCTAGGTAACCTAGAGATCTAGGAGTGGTAGTAGTCTTTAGGCAGGTTGCAGTCTAGATGGAGTGTGCTGGGTAGAAAAGGATCAAAGAGAGAAGGAAAAGGAAGATGCGAGGGTCCTGGCAGGGATGAAAGATTGGGAGGCAGGGGAGGGAAGAGTGGTTGTGGAATTGATTATGAAATCATGAATGGCACAAGTTCCAAGGCATAAAGTGTACCTTTCACATGTGCCAAGTTTCAAACTCCAAGAGATCTGGGTCCCATCCACAGATGTGAAAAACGACTACATTCCACACGTGTGGGATTTAGAAGCTCCCTTATTTGTATTTTGCACTTATTTGTGGTATCCTGTCTCAGCCCTCTTGCCCTCCAGTCTCAGCTCTCTTGCCTCCTTACCTCCATACTCTGCAACATCAGCATCCTTACTAGCAGCACAGGTTCATCCCCAGCATAGGGTACTCATTAGCAGCATAGCACACCCACAAATAGATTTCAGGTCAGTATTAATGGGTTCTTCCCTCAGTCTCTGCAATCTTCTTGCCTACCATAGAAACAATCCATCCTCCATGGAAATGCATAGACTCAGTCCATATTTTATTTAGTTGTAAAGACAGAGAAATCACTGTAGGAATGCAGATCTTCAAGTGTGATAATTGCATGTGAGGGTAAAACTGTACTTATGCATTCTTCCTTCAGTCTGTGCACACTTCTTGCCTTCCATAGACTCAATCCATCCTGCATGGACATGCAAACACCTTCAAATGACTGAAGGCATATTCCAACATGCTGCCTCATGAATTTGCAGAAAAACATGAGGAGAAGGCCTTAGGAATTTCAAACAGCCAAAATCGCGTTTTGTTGCAAATATTGAAATGTTGATTCATCCACCCTATCATTCTGGTTTTGATAGAGAAATCATTGTATTTAGTTGTAAAGACAGAGAAATCATTGTAGGAATGCACCAGCATGTCACTTCAGGTATTTGCAACAAAACACGATTTGGACCTATTAGGAACTTCAAACTCCTCATATCGCATTTTATTGCAAATTTTTCAATGTTGCTTCATCCACCCCTGTGATTGCCTTTTTGTGTCATACCATGTTCTCCATGGCTGTAATCTCTTTCCATTGCTTTGTATGCAGTTTGTCAGAGTGATGGAAAGAACCAAGTCAACTGCAAGGAAAGCTGGCAAAGGGCCAGGGCTTGCATCAACAGCTTGCATCAACAGCAGCTGGGGCAGGTACCAAGAAATTTAGTGTGCCTCCAAAGGGAAGAGCTGCACAAGGCAGGAAGGGTAAGCCAATGAGCTTGCTCAAGAAAAAGGCCAAGAGATTGAATCATGGTGCATGTGTGCTAAGGGAGATCAGGAAGCAACAGAAAGCTATAGGCTTTGCAATCCCCAAGGCACCTTTTCAAAGACTGGTGAGAGAAATATGTGATAGTTGGCACCTTGGGTTCAGGTGGAACAGGACTGCCATTCTTTCCTTACAGGAAATGGCAGAGGTTTACTTGAAAAAATATTTTGAAGATGCAATCTGGTAGCAGCCCATGCTCACAGGGTGACTTTGATGGCCAAAGACTTCAACACTTTGTCCAAAGTGAGATGGAGGTATGACAAGCTTGTTCATCCTGTGGAATGGCAGGACATAAAGATGAGAGACATATTATTAATTCCACCTACAAGGAAGTTGAACGTAGATGAGGTTAAGGTTGTTGAAGTAACCCACTCAAAGAACACTAGAGGGAAGGAGCCTGCTTATGAGGAGTCACTGAAACAGCAAATAAAAGAAAAAAAATCTGTTATAGATGTGGAGACTGGAAAGGGGGAGCTTCAGATACATAGAAGGTTGCAGGAGCTGGGCCTTAATATAGTTGTCCATATTGAGGATGAATTTTCAATGAATGATTTTGACTTGACAAAACCATGCTTGGCAGCATTGGCTCATAAGAATGAGTATTTCTCAGATACTATCATTCTTGCAATGCTCTAGTAAGTGTCTATTATTAACACTTATTTCATTAATTTTGGACTTGTCAATGTACAAATTCATTTTTACATATACTTTTGGACTAGTTTTCAGATAAAATTTAAGAAAAACCCAATCTTCAAAGCACATATAAAAACATAAAAACAAGCATTTTTTTATATATTTTTTAAGGACATGAAACTAAAATTATAAAATTTAACGCAATCTAGATAAGTTACATGAAAAAATAAGATTAGGTTGTTGTAAACTCTCTTAATATTTAATGGTGTTAATAAACACCTTCAAAAGTTAAGCCTAAGATAAGTTACACAAAAAAGAGTGGTCCATTAATTGTAAACTCACTTTATATTTATAATAGTGTTTAGGAAACACTTTCAAAAGTTACAAGTGGAAGTAGCAAACTCTCACAATATTTATAATTTAGGTGTTGAAAAACACCAAAAGTTACAATAAGACTCTCATTGGAAGGCAAATTACACCAAAAGTTACAATAAGACTCTCACTGGAAGGCAAATTTATTTTCAAGACTACAGCCATTCAATTTGATGAATTTTCTATTTTCAAGTCCTTAGCCTAAATTCAACCCATTCAAGAGCTGAGCTCATCTCATCCTCATCGATGTAGTTAAAATTATAGAAGAGAAGTAAGGATTGATGAATTTTCTCTTGCATAACACTTTGTTTATTCCGAATGGCTTGCGCTTCCTCGGGGGAAAATCTTCCATAACGAGCCACACGCGAAGATATCTCACTTTGAAAGTCTATCAACTCTCTCCTATATGACTGCAATTTATCTATTTCAGTAGTAGCCATACTTATTTTTCTTTCCTCTTCCTTCTCTAAGCCCTTCTGACAAGCAAAGTCATCCTTCTCGTACTGGGTTAATGGAGCTGGATTTTGCTTTCTCTCCTCTCTCTTTCCTTGGTTCTCGGCAATCCATTCTTTGAGGCTGCTAATGGCTTGCTCGACAGAATCGATTACCTTAAAAAGATCCATAATGGCTGCAAGATGAAAGGAGTATGCTTGAGAAGAGGAGGTAAGGCTGCGGGCAAGATGGAAGGAGCAAGCTTGAGGAGAGGAGTAAGGTAAGAAGAGTAAAGTGGAAGAAGTGTGGAGAGGAGTAAGGTAAGAAGAGTAAAGTGGAAGAAGTTTTTGCTGCGGGTGAGATATAGAAGATGAACGAGGTGAGGAAGGTAACGAGAGTGAGGAAAGATATAGAAGACTAACGAGGTGAGGAAGGTAACGAGAGTGAGGAAGAGAGTGAGGAAAGATATAGAAGACGAACGAGGTGAGGAAGGTAACGAGAGTGAGGAAGGTAACTAGAGGAGATAAGGCAAGATGAAAGGAGTATGCTTGAGAAGAGGAGGCAAGGCTGCGGGCAAGATGGAAGGAGCAAGCTTGAGGAGAGGAAGGAGCAAGCTTGAGGAGAGGAGTAAGGTAAGAAGAGCAAAGTGGAAGAAGTGTCTGCTGCGGGTGAGATATAGAAGATGAACGACTACTAGCGAGCAAGATGGAAGGAGCAAGCTTGAGGAGAGGAAGGAGCAAGCTTGAGGAGAGGAGTAAGGTAAGAAGAGCAAAGTGGAAGAAGTGTCTGCTGCGGGTGAGATATAGAAGATGAACGACTACTAGGGAATTTATAGAACTACAGATGCAAGACCGTAATGCGAGATGACTAGATGCAAGATCGTAATGCGAGACATTATAAAATAAAATGATGGGATGCAAGACCGTAATGGGAGACATTTGAGACATATAAGATAGTGATAGTACATTGAAATCTATAAAGTAAAATGATGGAACACAGGAATGATATAATTAATAGAATCTCATCATGAAGAGCAAAGTGCAAGAAGTGTCTGCTGCGGGTGAGATATAGAAGATGAACGACTACTAGGGAATTTATAGAACTACAGATGCAAGACCGTAATGCGAGATGACTAGATGCAAGATTGTAATGCGAGACATTATAAAATAAAATGATGGGATGCAAGACCGTAATGGGAGTCATTTGAGACATATAAGATAGTGATAGTACATTGAAATCTATAAAGTAAAATGATGGAACACAAGAATGATATAATTAATAGAATCTCATCATGAGATACTTGCTGTACATAATAAATGATAGATTTTGAGTACATTGAAATCTATAAAATAAAGTGATGGAACATAAGAATGAATTAGACTTTCAAAAAAGTAAAACCTAATGTATTGTACATAATAAATTAGACTTTCAAAAAAGTAAAACCTAATGTATTGTAATGAAAAAATATCATAAAATATCCTAATGTATTGCAACATTTAACATAAGTTTTAAAAACATTATCATTAATCGATACAAACAAGATAAAAATCTTCAAGGACTCATGTTTCTTTCTACATGTTTTACAACTGAATAGAGTCTGATGAGTTCTCTTGAGGGTGTGATTCTCTAAGAGTACATTGAGTCTCTACTTGTGTGGATGGTGTACATTGAGATTCTACTTCTGGTGCAATCGGGATAGACTTAATCTCTTCCTCCTTTACAGGATGTGATGTTGTAGATGCACATTGAGTCTCCACTTCTTGTGTAGGAAGAATGCATTGAGTCTCTAATTCAAGTGGTTCTTCATTGAGTCCATCATGTTGTTTCCCAATGATAGCAGTTAGATAGTGAACAGTCTTAGCCACAAAATCTTGTAGCTCGAGCTTGGTAGATGCTTCTATGGAGACATGTTCAAAAATTTCATTGAGATACAACATGAAGTTGTACGCAATTCTCCACCCACTACTAAACATGTCCTTTTGGTCCACTGCGAGGCGTGTCTGGAAATTTGGTTGGTCTTGATGCTCCCTGATTTTCATAATCATAGAAACTAACTTGTTTGCAGACCTGTCCATCATGACATATGACAAAGTGAATTTGTGTAGTAAATAGTAACTTGATGCATGTTCATAATGATATGATAAAAGAACACTTACTTGAACACCCCGTGAAAGCCTGTAATTGAGTTGACAAACCAACAATGGTTGTCATCAAGGTCCCATACTATAAGGCTCCAATGTGAACTACATCACCAATAAAGAGCGATAAGATTTATCACAATATTAAGTATTAATTGACACAATATTATAAATAAGAGAGTAAAAGAAAGATTGAGACCATACTTACTTCTCATAGTATGGCATAAAGACAAGTAGTATGCCATCCAAGTCTAAAGGTTGTAGAATTGAACAAACATCATCTACTGTCTTCTTGGTATCACTAAGTACAGCTGAAAGAAGAGAATCGAGCATACAGACGCGATTCTGTACTGATCTAGGAAAATGAGATATAACCGTACTGCAGCAATAAATAAACAAATGTTAGAAGCAGATTGAATCAAATGATTGAAGTATCAAGTCAAGAGATGTTCATATCAAACCTGAGGATGGCCATCATGACTTTGTCATTAGCCTCTTTCAAAGGGTCGGAGAGGATTGTAGCTTCCTCGCTACCAAAAGTCAAAACACGAGGTTGCTTGCTAATGATGACCTTAACCTCAGAAGAGCTCCCCATTTCGTCCAATACAGCGGTTACATCAGGACAACTTATGGGCGTAGCAACCAATGTTTCCTCTGGATGCTCCACCACGTTATCAATAAATGCCTTAATGATAGATGACATAAATGCCTGCAGATGCAAGTCTGTATATGTGGACAATGAGGTTTCACCGCCTCTCAAATCAAAAATTTGAGCAAGGAGCAAGAAGCAGTTATATCCAACTCTCCACCCACAAGTGTGGTCATCATTCTGCTTCGCTGCAGGGCATGTTACATACTCTATTTGATCTTCCAAGTCACCCTCCATTTGCATAAGTGCATCTATAGCACTTACCAACTTTCGAGCAGATCTACACATCAAAATAGAAAACATAAATGAATGTGTGCATTGCATAGGATGCATCTCATTGACATAATTATGACACAAGTAGGTTATACTTACTCTGACACACTGCCATGGATAGATGCTATTGAATTGACAAAGAAGCATTGCTTGGCTAAGATGTCCACAATTACCAAGCTCCAATGCAAGCTGCATTATCAATTAAGAATAATTATTATTTGATATAATCCTCCACAATGTAAGAGATAAGCTAGGTAGGGATTGATACTCACTCTTCGTGATATGCGGTAAAGATAACTCGCGCCGCAGTCAAATCAATAGGTTGCAACCACTTAAAAATGTCATCTATGGTCTTCTCCTTATTGCTAAGTACACTAGAAACAAGAGGATCGACCATATATGCACATCTTTGTATATATAGCGGAAGCTGTTGTAAAACCATACTGCAATAAAAAGAAAAGAATATTAGTTCATTTGATCCAATGGAAATACAAAAGCATAAAGTCAGTAAAAAGTTTGTGTCAAACCTGAGGATGGCTATTATAACCTTGTCATTGACCTCTTTCTTGAAGTTTATGAGGATTGAAATATCCTCTTCATCGAATATAAAAGTAAGAGGTTGTTCTCGAACTTGAAACCTAACTTGAAATGACTTCTCCATTTGCTGCAATGTATGATTATTTTCTAGAGTCATCTGATGGATAGCCAGAGCAGCTTTGCTTTCTTGAGATGAGCTTTCATGATTCTCTGCTCCAACTATGTCCTCCTCATCCTCCTCCTCTCCCTTCTTCTATAAAAGGATAAAATAATTATGAGATTCAAAATTTTAAATTAATTATAAATTTAAAAAGACCTTTAAATGAATAAAGAAAATTAAACATAAGTCTTCATACCTCTACATATCTTCGTGGTCTTTTTATGTAACCTTCAGAGGCAAGGTCAGTGTCATATCCATCTTCCTCTGCTTCCTTGCTATTGCTGGTATCCTCACTATTATATCCAAGGCTTTGATCATTTTCATCATCTTTCTTGCTCTCATCGTACATGATCTGCTCTATGTCATCCTCTTCATGTGAGATCGGACCTTTCTTATCAAACTTTATTGTGAGAGAAGCCACGGTATCAAGGTATTCCAAGCAAGCAGGGCTCTCAATAATATTTACATTGTGTCCTTTTCTGATAAGAGCTTCGAACAAATGTCCCATTCGGCACAATGTGACTTCCCATCCAGACGGTAGCAAAAATTCCATCATACTAATTAAAAGATCAGCACTTTTTGCTGGCCTTTCATAGTGATTTGCATTGCGATGGAGGGAACTTGGAGCTTCATGCTCTTCCAGCAGTAGTTGCAATCTCTTTGCATTCCCTCTTATATTGTTTTGTAAGGAGTGATCATTATAAGGGCTCTTCATGCACAAGAAAAAGGTTTCCAGACTCTGTATCTTGAGACCGCATTCTCTCTTGTCCCTTTTTCTTGAGTATATCCCATTGTAAATCTTGAGCTCATTGCCATATTGTTTTTCTAGGGTAGCAGACATTTGTTCCTTGTCATCTTTATCAGCAAATATGACTATATTACATTGTCCCACTCTACCAATGGTGGTATGTAATATTCTGTCAAGGAGTGGACGGATGTCATCCGCTGATATTTCATAGACAAAGAAAAGCTGAGGTCTCTCCCAAGCAGTGTCATCGGACAAAAAATCACTCAATGAAACTCCCTTGCACTCAACACTCTTTCCAGACTCTGAAATGATTTCATGTATGAAATAAAAGCCCTTGTTCAAAGTCTTTTCTTTTCTGAGAGTGTGGTTATTGATGACTTTTTGTGCATATGCATACACATTTTCCGGAATGTCACTTCTCATAGAGGGAGTAATTTCAGATCCATCATCTTCTACCTTCACCCATTTATGTGCCCAAGCCTTCTGTTTAGCTGACGGTAAAGCTGATGCCATCTGCCTCACAATGTTATGATCAATTTTACATTGGCTGATTGGAATATTTTTTTCTCCCAATAAATATTCAATTGCACTCTTTACTGCATCACGCTTCACCTGTTGGGGATGATGTTATCTTCCATGCAATGATCTTTATCCTTTTTGCCAAAAAACCATTCTTTTGACATTAACTCTGCAGCAAGACTTGCGTATTTATCTGGTAGGTTTCTTAAAGGCCTCCACATCCGAGCTGTCATCTCTTTTTTCTCAATCTTCTTTGCCTTCTCTTTAATCAATGATGGAGCCTCATATGTAACGTCTCCTTTCTCACATGCAAGACACACATCTTTGATCTGATGAAAAACTTCATCACTATGGAAAAGTATGCTTGTGTAGTCTTGATACCTATCCCTTACTGTCTTGAAGCTTGTAATCACCTCAGCTCTTTCCTGCTTTCCCCTTGGTACAATGGCACTCAAGCATGTGTAGAAGTCAACAAGATTATCCGCTTCCACTTTAGTTGCAGTTCTTTTGAGAGTGGTCAAAGGAGAATTAAAAGTTTTCCATATGGTCCTAGCTTTGAGCAACATCTCTGAAGTGGAGGTGATTTTTCGTAGTGCATAAATGTCATGATTAAGTCTTTCCGACTCAATCAAATATTTATTCTTGTTCTTGAAGATACAGATGCATGCAGAATAGTAGTGAAATTGAGGCACACTCGCGAAAGTTTGATAAGTAATTTCTCCTTTCTTGTATGCATCTCTAGAGCGCTCATTACAAGCATAGGCATAGTGGTGACCATCTATTGCCTCAAATGTACAATGAGCTAAGAAATTTCTCTTGGCATCCCTTATATGTCGTTCTGGATCATTCACTGAACTCTATCCTTCTTGAAGTGAGGGAACTTGTTTTCCGAGGAACTTAGTGAATTGCATCTCAAAATCTATAGGCTGAGAGAAATTGATGGATTGACTATAATCTCCCATGACTGGCCAAAATGTTCTTGGACAGAGTACCAAATTAGAAACAACTGGCTTTTTTCCATCAATCAAAGCCTGAAAAATCTTTTCAGCATAGGCTGTATCTAAGGTCCTGCTATTGGTGAAGACACTTGCTTTGACCACTGTTGAAGCATGTATAACTTGAGTCTTCTGGCCCCATATATATCCTGGATCCTCATCTGTCACAGCCTCATTCAAGCGAAGATTTAGGTTCTTCATTGATAACATTTCTGCTTCTAGATCTGACTCCATTTCAAGACCCTCCGCATCCTCTTCATGTTCTTCCTCTTCTCTTCTTTGTCCTTTCTTTGTATATGAACGACCTCTTTTTCCAGTTATAGGACTTGGAACTGTAGCTCGTGAAGTACTTGCCTTTTGCATTTGACGTCGAGGTTTATTTTTTAGGGGCTCAATGTGAACTGCTTTAGATCGCCCTACTTCTTCTTCTATTGCCTCAACTTCAGGTATACTTAAGGGCTTCACTTGTTCTGTTATTCCATCAACTTCATGAGTTACACCATCTAAGTGAGTAATACCATGAACAAGAGATGTGTGTGCATGTCCTGTCTGTCGTGTCTCACTCAATTCAATTTCTGTCTGAGATGCATGTGCATGTCCGGTCTCCACCAATTCAATTCCTGTCTCAGATGTAGATCCCTTGTAAGCATCCACGTGTACAAGACCCTCATCCATTGCTACAATGTGTTCTGTCTCATCCACTCCACTTCCTCTCTCATTTGTATTACCATGAACCAAATCTACATGGCGTGTCTCATCACTTCCTTTCTCATGTGTGGATTCTTGCACCTTAGGTCCCTCCAATGAAGTTGAACCTTGTTGGATGACACCCTGAAAGTATTCAAGGATAATCTTTGACTGCATTTTTCTTGCTTCCTCAATGGGAAATTCCTCCCACACATGTTGAAGGATCTCCAATGCAGGAACCAATTCAGGAAATCTAGGTGCTTTTGGTGGCGGCATCACAAAGTGCATTGCATCTTTCTTAGAAAGAAGAAACGATCTGTTGCTCATTCTTGACTTTGTGTAAATCATCATTGTAGTGCTGTCTTTTTCAATTTTTATTCCTACTAAGGTGCCCCCTTGAATCAAATTGCTCTTGGAGAAAGATACATTTGATGCGCACTCATCTTTCTCCAACTCTCTCTTTGTCATCACTAGAATGAGATTTCCTTTACTTAAGACCAAGAACCATGCTTTCTTTGTTGTGTCAACAACTGTCCAGTTTGTGAAGTCCTTTGGGGCATAAATTCTTCCATTGTATTTCAGTGTCATACCATTGACAAATGCTGTAGCCTCAAGATCCATCCTGTATTCAAGCACAACACAAATTTTAAGTACTTTGACAAACTACAATTACTTTGAAAAATCAAAAGTACAATGAGTCCCATTAATACACCTCCAGTTTGTATTCTTCCCAATCATATAAGTATCAATTTCATGCTTTGGGAATAGCCTAAAAGGCTTTACAAGGCTTAGAGCATAAATGCTTTGGGAATAGCCTAAAAGGCTTTACAAGGCTTAGAGCATAAATGTGAAAAAAAATAAGGATTTACAATGATCTCTGAATACAAATTTGAAGTCTGTCATATATAAGTACAAAATGCTCTGTCAACTCCCGCAACTGATATAAGTGTAAAATGCTCTGTCAACTTCCACAACTGTAATCTGTCATGTCCACTGATACAACTTTCAATCATCTTGAAAGTTTAAAAACCTTAATCGTTGCTTAAATGGTAGGGTTGTTGTGACTGTGAAACCGAATGTGAATGTGAACGAATGGATTGACTCCGATTAGGAACTAGTCGGGAAATTTTGAGCATGGCTTTGATTGGTTTTTTTGGAGTTCTCTCCTCTAAGGACAAACTAATCTATGCTAATCTAGACTACACCAACCGTCGAAGCGAAGAAAAGCAAGAAATAATTTCTTTTCCATTGTTCTTTTTAATATCCTTAGGTTGCGAATTAAAAGCAAAAAATAATCTTTCCATTATTCTTTTTAATACACTAAGGTTGTGAGTTTAAAAAAGATAAAATTTATATTTTATCTTTTTTAAACTCACACCCCTTTCTCTCTCTCTCTCCCCCCCTTCTCTCCCCCCCTTCTCTCTTGCTGCCACCCTCATCCTCCCACTCCACCTTCCCCATTCTCACTCCCACGCCCACGTCCATTCTTTCACCTTCCCCATTCCCACTCCCTCTCCCACTCCCATCCTCCCACCCCTTTCTCTCTCTCTCCCCCCCCATTCTCTCTCGCTGCCGTGGCAGCGACCCCCCCTTCTCTCTCTCTCTCTTCTCCTTCTCATTTTAAAAAAGATAAAATTTATATTTTCAAAAACTAATTTACTTACAACTCATAAGAATTGAACATTCACATTAATAAGAAGTTAAAATCTTAATAAATTTGAATTTATATAATAAAAACTATAAAGTAGTTTAACTTAAAGTTTATGAAAAAATAACGTAAAATAAAGAAAACAAGACTTAAAATTAAAAATTTAATATTTACCTAGAAGAATATATTAATTCTCCCTAAAAAGAAATAAATTAAAGTAATAATAACGAATATTCTCCCTAAAAAGAAATAAATTAAAGTAATAATAACGAATGTAAGTTAAAATACTTTTAAAATTTTAATTTAAAATGTAATAAAATTAAAATTATACTCTTTATATTCCAAAACAAAATGCATTATAGTCTAAATTAAACTAGTAAATTAAAAATGAAAGTGAAACTCATTTTAAATTCAAAAACAAAGAAAAAGTTAAAATTGAAGTTTCTACAAGTTTTGCTTTTAGCATACATTTGTCTTTTCACATCCAGGGGTTTGTCTTTTGAAACACAAGGTTGTCTTTTATCACAATTTTCACATCCACGCGTTTGTCTTTTGAAACACAAGGTTGTGTTTTATCACAATTTTCACATCCACGCGTTTGTCTTTTGAAACACAAGGTTGTCTTTTATCACAATTTTCAAGTTTTCACACGTTTGTCTTTTCAAACACAAGGATTCATAGTTTAAAAAAAGGCGAGAAATTTTGAAATTCTAGTTTCCACACGTTTCTCTTTTCAAACACCAAGGTTTGTCTTTTCAAACACAAGGATTCATAGTTTAAAAAAAGGCGGGAAATTTTGAAATTCTAGTTTCCACACGTTTCTTTTTCAAACACCAAGGTTTATAGTTTTGTTTGTTTAAGTTTCGACTAAATCACACACCAATCTTCTCTAATATGCCTCATTGATCGTAGCTCCCAAATTCTTCCATCAAAACATCTCTCCTTTATCTCTTCTTGATCGTCGCCCACTCATTTTTTCTCCTCATTGGTAAGATTTTTTATCTCGATCGTACTTTCTCTTGTGCCCTTCCTCTCTAAATTTTCATCAAACACCAAGGTTTATAGTTTTGTTTGTTTAAGTTTAGACTAAATCACATACCAATCTCCTCTCATATGCCTCATTGATCGTAGCTTCTTCATCTTGTCTCGATCGTCGCCCACTCATTTCTCCTCTTCATTGGTAAGATTTTCTATCTCGATCTCTTCATCTTGTCTCGATCGTCGCCCACTCATTTCTCCTCTTCATTGGTAAGATTTTCTATCTCGATCGTACTTTCTCGCGTCCTCCCTCTCTAAATTTTCATCTCTCTCACTCTTCTCTCTCTCTCTTTCCTCTCCGCTCTAGTCTACGTTTCCTCTCATCTTAGTCTACTCTCTCCCCTCCTCTTCATTTCCCCTCTCTCTCTCTCTCTTCCTTTCTCCTCACCTTTTTCCTCTCTCTCACTTGCGCTCCCCACTCTCCTCTCCACTCTCTCTCTCACTTGCCGCGATCTCCCCCCCCATCCCCTCTCTCTCTCTCCTCCCCCTCTCTCTCTCTCTCTCCACCCCTCCCTCTCTTTCGCTGCCACGGGCAGTGGCCCCTCCCCTCCTCTCTCGCTGCCGCGGCAGCGGCTCCCCCTCTCTCTTCCCTCTCCCCACCCCTTCCCTCTCCCCCTCTCCCCCTCTCTCTCTCCCTCCCCTCTCTCTCGCTACCCCCCCTTCTCTCTCTCCCCCCCCCTCCCTCTCTCGCTGCCGCGGCAGCGGCCAAGGCCCCCCCCCTTCTCTCTCTCTCCCCCTCCCCTCTCTCACTCCCTCTGTCCCCTCCCCCCTTCCCTCTCCCCCCCTCCCCCTATCTCGCTGCCGCGGCAGCGGCCGCGGCCCCCCCCCTTCTCTCTCTCTCCCCCTTCCCTCTCTCTCGCTGCCCCCGGCCCCTCCCCCCTTCCCTCTCCCCCCCCTCCCCCTCTCTCGCTGCTGCGGCAGCGGCCGCGGCCCCCCCCCCTTCCCTCTCCCCCCTCTCTCGCTCCCCCCTTCCCTCTCGCTCCCCCCTTCCCTCTCCCCCCCCTCCCCCTCTCTCGCTGCCGCGGCAGCGGCCGCGGCCCCCCCCCTTCCCTCTCCCCCCCGGCCGCCCCCTTCTCTCTCTCTCCCCCTTCCCTCTCTCTCGCTGCCCCCGGCCCCTCCCCCCTTCCCTCTCCCCCCCTCCCCCTCTCTCGCTGCCGCGGCAGCGGCCGCGGCCCCCCCCCTTCCCTCTCCCCTCTCTCTCGCTCCCCCCTTCCCTCTCCCCCCCCTCCCCCTCTCTCGCTGCCGCTGCCGCGGCAGTGGCCCCCTCCCTCCCCTCTCCCCCCTCCCCCTCTCTCGCTGCCGCGGCAGCGGCAGCGGCCCCCTCCCCTCCCTCTCCCTCCTCCCTCTCACTGCCCCCCCTTCTCTCTCCCCCCCCTTGCCCCCCCCCTCCCTCTCCCTCTCCCCCCCCTCCCCCTCTCTCGCTGCCGCTGCCGCGGCAGCGGCCCCCTCCCCTCCCTCTCCCCCCTCCCCTCCCCCCCCCTCACCCCTCCCCCTCTCTCGCTGCCACGGGCGGCTCCCTCCCCTCCCTCTCCCCCCTCCCTCTCATTGCCCCCCCTCCCTCTCTCGCCGGGCCCCCATCCCTCCCTCTCCCCTCTCCCTCTCACCGCCCCCCTTTCCCTCTACCCCCCCTCCCCTGCTCTCGCTGCCGCGGCAGTGGCAGCGGCCCCCTCCCCTCCCTCTCCCCCCTCGCCTCCCCTCCCTCTTCCCCCTCTCTATCCCCGCCCCCCCCTCCCTCTCTCACCGCCCCCCCTCCCTCTCCCCTCCCCTCTCCCTCCCCTCCCTCCCCCCCTCTGCGTTGCCGCGGCAGCGGCCTCCCCCTCCCCTCTCTCTCTCCTCCCCCTCGCTGCTTCTCCCCTCTCTCCCCTCTCTTTCCCCCTTCCCCCTTCTCTCCCCCCTCCCTTTCTCTCCCCTCTCTTTCCCCCCCCTTCTCTCGTCTCTCTCCCTCTCTCTTTCTTTCTCTCTTTTGCTGCCGAGGCAGCAAGACTCTCTCTCTTCTTTTCTCTCTCTAAAAATCTTTCCTTCACTTTTCTCTCTTTATAATAAAATTTCAAAGAATACAAATTTTAAAAACAGTACCTGGAAAAAAGTTGAAATCGATGCTTGTGCTTGCTTGTGCTTGCTTTTGCTCTTCCTCCTCTTTTTGCTTCTCCTCTTGCTCTTCCTTGTTGAAATGAGAGAAACAATGAGAGAAGGAGAGTATATATAAGAAAAACTAGGGTTTTGAGTGCTTCTCTCTCATTGGTCCTTCTATAACATTATCTCCTCTCCCATTGGCCTCTCTATTAGATTATCTTCTCTCTCTCTCCCACCCACTCCCATCCTCCCACCCCACTCCCACTCCCATCCTCCCACCCCACCTCCCCCATTCTCACTCCCACGCCCACGCCCATTCTTTCACCTTCCCCATTTCCACTCCCTCTCCCACTCCCATCCTCCCACCCCACCCCTCCCACTCCCACCCTCACTACACCCCCACCTCCCCCATTCCCACTCCCACTCCCATTCTCCCACCCACTCACATCCTCCCACCTACACGTCTCACTCCCACTCCCATCCTCCCACCCCCACCCCTCCCCCCCCATTCCCACTCCCACTCCCATTCTCCCACCCTTATCCTCCCACCTCACCCCTCCCACTCCCATCCTCCCACTCCCATTTTCCCACCCCCCCACCTCCCCCATTCCCACTCCCACTCCCATTTTCCCACCCCCCCCACCTCCCCCACTCCCACTCCCTCCCCCATCCTCCCACCCCACCCCTCCCACTTCCACCCCCACCTCCTCCATTCCCACTCCCATCCTCCCACCTCACCCCTCCCACTTCCACCCCCACCTCCCCCATTCCCACTCCCTCTCCCACTCCCATCCTCCCACTCCCACTCCCCACCCCACCCCTCCCACTCCCACTCCCATCCTCCCATCCTCCCACCCTCACCCCACCCCCACCTCCCCCATTCCCACTCCCTCTCCCACTCCCACTCCCATTCTCCCACCCCCACCTCCCCCATTCCCACTCCCTCTCCCACTCCCACTCCCATCCTCCCACCCCCACCCCCACTGCCCCCATTCCCACTCCCTCTCCCACTCTCCCTTTCTCCCACTACCACCCTCCCACACTCCCTTTCTCCACTTTCCCACTCTCCCTTTCTCCCACTACCACCCTCCCAACTATCAATTCCACTATTACTTATAAATTCTAATTAAAACTATTACTTAAATAAATGATATTACTTGAAAACACTCATAGGATTTAAGGTTTAGGATTTCGTGGTTTGGGTTTAGGATTTGGGGTTTGGTGAGTTAGGGTTTAGGGTTTAGGGTTCAAGGATTGAGGGTTAGGGTTTGGGGGTTAGGGTTTAGAGTTTGGTGGTTTAGGGTTTAGGGTTTAGGGGTTAGGGTTTAGGATTTAGGGTTTGGGGTTTAGGGTTTGGGGGTTAGGGTTTAGGGTTTGGGGTTTGGGGTTTAGGGTTTGGGGTTTAGGGTTTGGGAGTTAGGGTTTAGGGTTTAGGAGTTAGGGTTTAGGGTTTAGGGTTCAGGGTTTGGGGTTTAGGGTTTGGGGTTTGGGAGTTAGGGTTTAGGGTTTAGGGTTTAGGGTTTAGGGTTTGGGAGTTAGGGTTTAGGGTTTAGGATTTAGGGTTTAGGAGTTAGGGTTTAGGGTTTGGGGGTTAGGGTTTGGGGGTTAGGGTTAAGGGCTTAGGGTTTAGGATCTAGGATTTAGGAGTTAGGGTTTAGAGTTTAGGGTTTGGGGGTTAGGGTTAAGGGTTTAGGGTTTAGGGTTTCGGGTTTCGGGTTTCGGAGTTAGGGTTTGGGGTTTGGGGTTTGGGAGTTAGGGTTTAGGGTTTAGGGTTTAGGGTTTAGGGTTTAGGGTTTGGGAGTTAGGGTTTAGGGTTTAGGGTTTAGGAGTTAGGGTTTAGGGTTTGGGGTTTAGGGTTTAGGGTTTGGGAGTTAGGGTTTGGGGTTTGGAGGTTAGGGTTTAGGGTTTGGGGTTTGGGGGTTAGGGTTTAGGGTTTAAGGTTTAGGGTTGTTATTGGTTAGGATTTAGGGTTGTTTTGGTTTACGATTTAGGGTTGTTATTGGTTAGTGTCTAATTAAATTTTCAAACACGTTCTGGATTTTTAAATCATTAATAAAGTAGATTATTGAGAAGAGACTAATGTTCTTTATAATGGTTGTTACAGCTTGTTTGCAGAGGAAACTCACAAAGGAGATGGCTACAAAATTTATCCCGGGGATGGAGGTGATTTTATGTTGCAAAAGAGAAGTAGTTGCATTTGCTACAATCCATGAAAGTGATCCAAATTCTATTTGTCACTTTAGAAGACTTGGCGAAGATAAGGTAGCGGTTATCGTATCAAGGATTCTTAGTGCACATGTTGAGCTAAAGCATAAGTGTGGGGATATGGAAATCCTTGGAGATGTTATGCCCTATAATACTTCCAACAAAGCATTTATTGCATGGGACAGAGATGAGACTTATCCAACACATGTCATCAGGAATACAAAGTGCATATCTTTGGATTTTAGAGTGGGAGATATTTTACAAATGTTATCATTTACAAATAAGTATGTAGCAGAAGGTCAAGTCTTGGGATTTGAACAAGTTGAACACTGGACATTTGCACAGATGAGAATTCAAAAAGTTATTGATGATGGTATGGATGATAACTCAATGTCATTGGATGGTCCCTACTATGAGGTAGGTAAGGATTTGAGATGGAGCATGCAATTTTTAAAGATTGGAAAGACTCGGCATGTGGTTTTTAATGATAAACATAATGTATACTACAACATCAAAGAATTGAAAGAATATGCCAATGTACCAAGCTCTATTCCTTCAGAGATGGATGATTCCAATGCACTCAACTATAGCACTGACGTCTTATCAGAAGTCGATGAGTTCATTGGTACCGAGAAAGAAAAATATTTCACAAGTGATGCCTTATCCAGGGTGGATGAGTTCATGCACATTGAGAACTTGGGCAAGGATGTGAAAAGTGTTATATCTTCAAGCATGGATGGCTTCATGGATACTGATAAAGTTCTTGGAGTCAAAGCAGGTAACTATGGAATTATGGAAATCATGCACGATAGTATAATGAGTGATGTTCTCTCTGGAGTAGAGGAGTTTCAAGACTATGGAGTTATGAAATCCATAGAAAGTGCATCAATGAGCGATGTTCTCTCAGGAATAGATGAGTTTGAAGATCATTTTGGACAGTCTATCACCACTGACTATGGAGTTATGAAATCCATAGAAAGTGCATCAATGAGTGATGTTCTCTCAGGAATAGATGAGTTTGAAGATCATTCGGGACACTCTAATGCCATTGTGACAAGTGGTTCTACGATTGTATCAAAAGTAGGGATGAGATCAACAAAGGACTATTCGGTGTTTGACTTTGATTGTGAACTTGTAAATGTTACAAATGGTTTGACGAATGTATCAAAAGCAAGGATGACATCAACAAAGGAATATTCAGTATTTGACTGTCAGAGTGATAAGATCAAGGATGCAACATCTCATGAAAACAACGTGACAAATAAATCTTACAAGGAGAACTACACAAATCCAAATAAGAATGAACAGAAGGTTCCAAAACGGACATACAGATGCATGAAAAGACAACGAGTGCAGGCAAATCCAGAAAAGCAACCAAAGAGAATAAGAGTAATGAATGAAGATGTTATGCTAAAAGCAATGCGATCTACATGCTGTAAGCATACATGTATGCGATCCATTAACTTACATGACATCAAGGGTTGTAGAGAACATGTCTGGCAAAGGAAAGGAAGCAGAAGAAATGAATACCTACTCACGAGATTGTCTTGCTTTCTTGTAAATGATAAGAGAAGGCGAAGTTTAGGACATCAAATAAGGCCTCTTATAAATGGAAAAAGTATATGCAATAATGCATATCGCATTATTACAGGATTATCACATGGCACATATTGGAATTTGGCTAATAAAGCAAAGTATGGAGTTAAATTTAACATTCATGGAAACATAGGAAGGCCCAAAACAAGAGCCTCAACGGTTGCGGCAACAGCAATTTTGAAAGATTACATTTATGAAAATGCTTTACCGCAACCCCACCTATCAGAAATGCATCTTCCGATAGGTTCGACCAAGAAAGAAGTATTTAACTCTATTGGAGAAACACAGAGGCAAAGAGGGCATGCACCGGCATCTTTTCATACTTTGTATACTCTTTGGAAAAAAAGCTTTGGACATGTTAAAATCCCAAAGAGGCAAAAAATGTCAAAGTGCAACTACTGTGATGATCTAAAGCGAGCACTTGAGAGTGCAACATCTCCAGAACAAAAAGAAGCTTACAAAAGAAAGAGAGAATTTCATCATGGACTTGTTCGACATTCTAGAATAAAATATGCATTTTGGAAGGAGCAAGCTATTTCTCACCCAAATGAGTACATGTGCATTATTGTAGATGGTATGGATCAAAATACAACAACATTACCTCGATTCGTTAACACTCCACCTAAGCTACAAGGCAAATACTTTTTAAAGACACATCTATGTGGAGTGTTAGTGCACGGATTTAAGTTTTTTGCAGACATATGGATTGATTCCTTGCATCTACACAATAGCAATCAAGTTGTAACATCCGTTATGAAGGCAATTCACAATGTACATGCAGAAAAAGGTCGCCTACCAGCAACTTTGAGAATACAAGCAGACAATTGCGGACGAGAGAATAAGAATGTACTCTTCTTTGCATTTTGCTCAATGCTAATCGCTCATAGAATCTTCAATGAGATTGAAGTTGGGTTTTTGTTGGTTGGGCACACACATGAGGATATCGATCAGGTATTTAGCACAGTTTCAAGAGAACTAAAACACAAGGACATGGAGACAATGGATGACTTGATAAGAAAATGCGGGAGGCAAGTTGGTGGCCGTAAGGAAGGAACAATATGCTCAATGGTTGAGAGGATGTATGATTGGAAGAGCTTTATTCTACCTTTCATACAAAAAGGTGGTGATGCCCTGATTGGTCATAGCGCTCCACACTATTTTCAATTTTTCTTAAAGGATGAAAAACCAGTGATGCAATGGCAACACTATTCTCTTGATACAAAATGGGAACCTGAAGAACCTTACTCTCTCTTAACTTCAATCCCGAGCAAAGAAATGCATCCAACATGGGCTCCTATAAAAGGATTCAGCGAGAAATCCAAAGGTGAAATAGAAGGCTTAAAAGCTTTTATTGCATACAAAGAGGAAATGCTCCGGAGATTTCCTGATTGGAAGCCCTCTTGGAAGGAACACACTACTGTTGTAATTAGCAAGACCTACCAATTGATAAAGGACCTTGCAAAAATGCGAGAAGATGATATTAAGGCAGAACGGCCTTTATTTTGGCCAAATGTTGGTAATGACTTGCGTCCAGCATGTGGTCTCTTTGAAAATGAGTTTGAATCGTTGCTCCCATGTCCATATTGTGGACCCAAGAAGAGAGAGTTTATGCCACAAATAGACATAGATGTCCATTGTTTTGTTGCAGTTCAACCATCGGATGATGAACATGAGAACGTGAAGTTTTGGGTTGCAAAAGTAGTTGACGTGAGCATGGATGACCGGGGGAGAGCTACAACATTTACAGCGGTATGGTATGAGCCAAGGGGCAGGAAGGAGAACCAAGATAACAGTACATTGTATAGTAGTTGTTTGAAAAAGGAATGGGTCCCAAACCATGAAGCAATTTCAAGACTTTCCACAGAGACAGTCATAGTATCCTGGAAATCAAGGTCAAAGAAAACAAAGAAGCACATGGGGTATGATGTAGAAGACAAAATAAAATTACCGCAACCAATTATTACGCACATTACAGAGTTCACAAAGATGCTCACCCGGGAGGAAGTAGAAGGAGATAGCGCAAATGAAGAATGCCCATGATAACACCATTCAAATATCGAGAAAGAGTGAAGGTGGTGGTGGTTGTCAGATGAGAGTGAATGAAGATGGCACCCAAGCGACAAGTGACGACAGAAAGGACATTCTGAACAAGCAAATGTTTGGATCGCTCATTTCTGTGATCATGATAGAAAAGGACATTCAAACAAGCAAATGTCTGGATCGCCCATTTGTACTAAACTCATTGTAAAGGAAAAATTAAATTATTGAAAAGGCCACAGGAGATCCTTTGTACAAAGACTCATCCAGAGCAATATTTGTTGTAAAACTTATGACATGATAATGTAAAATTGCAAGCATAGCTATTGCTACTTTTTGGAGTACAAAAGAGGCTTCCATCATGTCTCATGTGTATATAAACCTTTTAATTTCTTGAATATTCAAGAGTGTTATAGTTTTCTGCATTGAAAGTAAAAAGAGTCTTACAGGTCTCTTATGTATACATTTTTAAAATGTTGTGAATCCTCAATAGCATGGTTTTTCATGGATTTAAACGAATAACTCGGATTTTTTATTTTAAGAATATGATTCTTATAAACAAGAAATAGAAATTTAGGATTTAATAGTAGTTTTTGCATTATTTGTACAACATTGTAGAGAGATATTTTGAAATGTCTTATGTGAAAATGATAGTGCCAGAAAGTAAACTTTTGATTCTCGAATGACAGTTTCATAAAGTAAACTTTTCAGTTGGGAAGGATTTTAAGGAATAGTCCAAAAGTAGACATATGAGTCCAAAATTAATGAAATAAGTGTTTATTTTACATTTTTTGCAAAACAATCCTCCTTGTACCTCCTTTATACCCTACCCTAATTATTTTTTGGTCCTATACAGCATGATGAGAAGCTGGCTTCACCCCTCTGTACACAATACTGTCCTTATTATTGATCCTGCCATTTCTTCTAAGTTAAGAGATGCAGAGGAAACTCCCATCAGTATTTCTAACTGGTTCAAACACTGCAATTTTGAAGTTATCGATGTTTTTCTACTTCCATACCATAACAGGTATGTGGGTGACTGTTTCTTTTAAGATTCTTCTTTAAGATTGAGAACTCTTGTAGCCTTTGATTTCCTAATGCTTTTTTCCTTATGCAGTGACCACTGGAGTTTTGTTTCTATTAAATCCAGCAGAAGCAATGCTTTATATTCAACTCTCTTAAAAACACACACAGAGAGTTGAAATCGTAAGTGCTGTGTGTGCTTTTTGAACTTAAAACTTCATTATTTTGATATCATACTAACTAAATTATATGTATTGCAGTTGTATTAGAAGGCTTCTAGATGCGTTGGATCACTGTCCTCCTAATGTCTCTCTTTTGGATTCAATAGAGCCAATAAATCTAGAGGTAAAAAGTTGTTCCCTCTACTGATGTCTATTTCATGCTATGCCTTTGAACTTATTGAATAATTTTGTTTTGTTCAGATGTTAATAGTTTCTAACATATCTTTCCAACTGTATAGACACCACAACAAGATGATTCAAGTAGCTGCAGATGGAGAGTGCTGATCAGTGCCAAATATCTACTTTCAAGATATTTTGAGAAAGAACAGCCAAACCTTGTAAGAAAAAATAATTTTCATTTAGCTTGAAGATAATTGATAGTGATACAAAGTGTTCTAAATCATCATATGCCATTGCAGATGAAAGAAGATAGCTTCAGCTCAAACTATGTATATAATTTCAGAGCTCATACAATTTGGAGGTTTTTGAGCTATGCCTCCCCCAAACTTATTATACCAGCTATTGTGGAGTTGGGTGAGAGCTCTAAAGTACAAGAAGGTGTCATAAACCTTGATGCCACAGATGAAGCTGATGTGGTGCCACAGAAACAAGGACCTGGTGCTGATGAGGAGAAGCCATAGGAGCAAGGACCTGCTGCTGATGTTGTTGAGGAGAAGATGGAGCAGTAGCAAACAGTTGCTCCTGGGGCAATAGAGGAGACAATGGAGCAGCACCAGCATACTGTACAGGACAGGATGGAGTAGTAGAAAATAGATTCTCCAAAAAATGATGATAGGGAGAGCTTGGACCATGAAGAGCAACCTCTGGATCAAGCTATACATAAATAGAAAATGGATGTCAGGAATATGTTCTACATGTACAACTAAACACTTCTGTATAAATTTTTACTTGATTGAATACAAAACCTTAGTTTATGGAGTCTGTGTTATCTCAATTTTCAAATTTTCAATGTCTTTGCATTTTATTGAGCTCTCTCTTCTTTTGAGCAACTGCAAAAAAGCAATATGAATCAATAGGGTAAAGTAAACTAATAGCAGTGCTTAATGAGACTAGGATAAATCAGATGGTGTACCTTTTTATTGTTGTAGATAAATAAAAAGTCGTTTGAAATAGAACCTTCTGTCTCAAACAGAATGTCATTGCGCAATTGAGCTAGGGAGCAACATTCTCTTAATGAGATATTGACTAGCACATCACCATTTTCAACAACATCAATATCAAGAAGTTTATTTTCTGCACCAAAAGAATCTTCATCTTGATCCATTGAGACTAGTTTTGTGCCTAGCATTTGACTGCGCTTATAATAAAAAGAACAAATAAAATTTTGTGATGCAACCATGTACTTCAGTTGCATAGAAGGTTGGAAAACCTCATAAAACACTGAACTACATGTCTTCTTATCCCAACCTTTATCCAAAAATTATGGCACGCATGCCGAACTTGTTGCTTTAACTGTGAACATTGTTTTTGAAACCTTCACTGGAAAGGCATTTGGAATACTCAAGGAATGGAGAAATCACACTACAGAGCAAAGGCAGCATACTTCAAGAATACAAGGCATGGGGGTGGTATCGCACGAAGCAATGCACTACATGAAATGGTCGATTGGTTTTATAAATGTCTAGAGGCTAGGACTCTCAAGCGCGATAAGGTAGAGGTCTCAAGTCTCGCAAAAGCGGTTCAACATGTCAAGAAGGCAAGGAGATGTGCTGCTTGGAAGCCCTCAATAGGGTGCCAAGGGTTGCGCTTTGGTTGCAACATAGAGTCAGACAGGGGAGGCGCTGGGTCCTAAGAGAGCCCCAAATGTAAAATGTTTGATGAATAAATTTAACACTATTTTGAGTCAATCATAGATTCCAAAATTCACAAATTTGTTTGGAAATTGCAGAATCGCATGTGCAACATGGCACGGCAGAGGGGTGAGTGGGTTGGTGGGAGGGAGGGTGGTGAAGATTAAGTATTACTAAACTAGCAACAAAACACTGGGGGGAGGATGTGCACTCAAAAAACCCTAATTTAAAAGAAAAACCCTAAAGTGCTTTATTAAAGACTATATAAAGCACTTCAAAACCCTAAAATCCCTCATTTCTATGGCACGAGTTAAACAAACTGCTAGACCCACTGGATGTCATTTAGACACCACCCGTTGTCCTCCTTAGAACGCCATGGCCTCCGAACACACTGGAAGCCCCAGAGGGCAATGATCACTAGGGATCTGAAGGTAGTTCTCATCATCAGGAATCCAAGCAATGCGAGTCCCCACCATCCAACTCTCATGGGGGATCTTAGGGATCTCAGCACCATGAGGAATCCTAGCACGATGAAGGATCCATCAGGGGTCATCTCAGTCCTTCCACACAACTAACCGTGGAAGTAGAGCAGTCTCCCAAGAGGGGCAAAATAGTGCAGTCAATCCTGATCAACTGCCCCTCCCTCCTCCGTGGGGTCCTAGCGTGGAGCATCTAGACAAACAAGGGGAACAAGAAAGGCAAAGAGAGGAGATGGAGAGATTACAGGGGCCACAACAAGAGGAAGTATTTGGTGGGCTCGCACATATAATGAACCTTGGCCCCAATCCTCCAACCAAGCACACCGCACAAAAGAGCACCATCAACCCTCTGTGCCTCGAGATGATCAGATATGAGGAGCCTCTAGTACGAGTTGAGCAAGAGCCTTAGCCTACTATCTCACAGCCTCGTGAAAAGGAAAAGAGACCAAGGACAAAGCAGACCCCTAGGCATAAGAAGCCACCTTGAATGACCCACCAGACACGTGAAGAGGAGTTTGAAGAGGTGGTTGCAAGGGAGGAGAGGCGAAAGAAGTTCAAAGTGGACAAGCAGCCATGGAGCCATGTCCAAAGGCCACTGCAGGGTCCCCCAATCTCCATTCAAAAAGGCGGATTTCACATCCATCTGAAACACGGGCCAACTTCCTTGGTAGCTAAAGCCAAAACATTGCGAATTGTGGTTAGTTGAGCCGTGGGAGCAAAAGTATCATGATAATCAAAACCATGTACCTGTGTAAATCCTTTTGCCATGAGCCGAGCCTTGTACTTATCCAACATGCTGTCGAACTTGTACTTGGTCTTGTATACCCACTTGGTTCCGATTACCTTGCATTTTGGTGGTCGATCCACAAGGTCCCAAGTGTTGTTCTTCATTATGGAGCCATACTCTAACTGCATAGCCTCCATCCACCTATCATCACCGTGTGCAGTTTCAAGACACTTGGGTTCATCAGCACGGATCACTTCTGTCATCAAAGCATAGTTGACCAAGTGTTCCTACACCATTCTTTGCTCCTCTAATCTCTTGGACTAGTGGTGTTCGGATGGTTCCTCCTCAATGGCTAGAGGTTCTCTGCCGTCCAAAAGTTGCTTTACCCACTTTGGGAATGGCTGTTGCTGTTGTGGTTCCACAGGCTCTTCTTCATCTTCTTTGTCTTGAATCCTCCCAAGCACCGTTGGGGGAGTTCGGTCTACTATTGGTGGCGGTACTGGATGGATATCTTGGTCCTGGTTGTCTGGGAAGGAAGCATCCTCCTCCAATTGATGTGGCTGTTCTGAGAAGACCACATCGTGACTTACAATTACCTTCTTGGTAACAGGGTTATAGAGACGGTAACACTTTGCCTCCTCATTGTAGCCCAAGAAAATACACTTCTGGCTCTTTAGTTCCCATTTGGTCCTGGTAGCATCAGGGACATGCACAAAATAGTCACATCCAAAAACTCTGAAATGTGCAGCTGAAGGTTTCTTGCCAAAAAAGGCTTGCAGTGGAGTCATCCCATTCACAGCCTTCGTGTAGCTACGATTCAGGATGTAAACTGTAGTGTTACATGCTTCAGCCCAGAAAGCCTTTGGCAAATCTTTCTCTTTCATCATATTCCGGCCCATTCACAGATTACGTGCATCTTGCATTTTGCTACTCCATTTTGTTGTGATGTATGTGGCAGGGGTTTCTACCTCTTGATTCTGTGACTTTTGTAGTAACTTTCGAATTCAGTTGATGTGAACTCTCCACCTCTATCTGATCTCAACTTCTTCACGGTCCTCCCCGTTTCTTTCTCAACCATTACATGCCATTCCTTGAATGTACTAAAAGCCTTGTCTTTAGTCTTCAGGAAGTATAGCCATATCCTTCTACTGTAGTCATCGATCAGCGTCATGAAGTAGTAGGAACCACCCAAAGCTTCCATCTCCATCTTTCCGCAGAGGTCCATGTGAAAGAGCTCTAGAGGAGCCTTTCCCCTGTTGGCCTCTTTAGGAAAGGGATGCTGATGCTGCTTGTCCATCATGCAAGCTTCACATACATCGAGCAGATCTGAAATTTCTGGTAGATATGCAATCATTCCTCTTTTATGCATCTCCTTCAAAGAACTAAGGTTTGGATGATCAAACCTCTCATGCCATAGCTTAGTGTTCTTCACATCTGCTCGAGCACTGAAAGCTGAGAGTTTGTAGATGTTGTTGCACCGTATACCTTTACCAACAACCTTCCCTTGAAGATCCAAAATCTATGCACAATTCTTATCGAATTGAACTTTGAGGTCCCGATCCATGATCGCAGAAATGGACAACAAGTTTCTCTTGATATCTGGCACATAAAGAACATCCGACAACTGTTTTACAACTCTATGTGATGAGAGAGCAATCGTACCTTTTCCTTTTGCTGGACATTTTGCATCATTGCTGGCTGCTACCAGGATGTCATTCCCTACCGGCTGTAGAGAGGTATACTGATCCTTCCGACTAGTCATGTGGCGCGATGCACCACTGTCAATGATCCACGGTTCATCTGCAGGTACATGAACTGCCTCCGTGCAAATCTCCTCAATTGCGATGAACAGCTCTACTGGTATTGCCTATGCACTGTTGCTGGACTCTTTCTTTACTCCGTTCTTCTCATCTGCAATCTTCTTTCAGCACTCATTCTGCTTGTGCCCTACCTTGTTGCAATAGAAGCACTTGATCTTCTTCTTTCTCTTTTTATCATCAGAAGAAGATGGGTTACCAGAATCCTTACCCTTACCTTCCTTTGATCTGATCTAGAAAGCCGAATCTTCTGCAGTCCTCGTTTTTTGATGCATCTTCTCCTCCAGAAGCATCACACTAAAATCCTCAAAGTTGAGGGGCGGATTTCTATTCTACGTATTTAGCACCATAACAAGACTATCGTACTTTGGTGGGAGAATCCGTATGCACCACCCATCTTTTCATCACATCACTATTAAGCATGCAATAGAGGTTGATACTATTATGCAACTCTGTGTCTATTACTTTGTTGCATCCATTCCCTTGAGGCACAATAGAGGTCATCCTTAGGTCTTCATCATCTCTCCATAGTCATGGGAGAGAGCTATCCACATCAATAAGAAACTCAGAAATATATACAAGTGACTCTTGTACCAACCAACCCTCAGCCATGCTACCTTCGGGTCTTGCATTTTGTCTCACGAAGAACTTCAAGGTCTTCATGAAGCACTCGAGGAAGAACAATTATCGTGCATGTATAGTACGGCATATAGCAATCTCATCCACCAAATGCACTATAAGATGTAGTTGGCTTGTGAGAATAGAACATGGAAATGTCTCCTCCACTAAACAAACCACCTCCACTGATATAACTCGAGCATTCTCAAGCGTGGTGGGATCTATTTCCTTTGAGCTCACATATGTAGAAATGAAAAAGTATAGCATATTAGCAATATGCATTCAAACTTGCATGGAGCATTGATACGCATCATATTTTGTATCATGTAAAGTACCTCATAAGCTTGCCCATCTTGTAAATACAATCTTTCATGTCCTTCGATGCAGTACGTGAAATGCTAGTAGGTAGTATGAACTGAACCCATGAGGAGGTGGTTGATTAGTTGCTTATAATTATTCACTCACAAATTTGAAAGGAAAAAGATATTATGCACATAAAATACTTACGTGGAGCATCTTGTGCCAATCATGAGATTTCAAGTCATATAATTGCTCTACACCTCTTTTCTTGCTCTTTGTAAAGGCTCCCTTCAAACACCTCATGCATCCAATGGGAGTACGAATTGTAGTAATAGCGCGCTTCACCGTCGCCATCTCTAGCTTTGATAACATCCACAGTGCACGAGGTTAAAAAACACGCCCATTTGGTCTCTCTTGTGGCCAAGCTTCACGCATCCTCCTTGTGGTACGTAGATCCTCCCTTATGCCTGTGGAATCTCGTGTCCCATTCAAATGCTCCCAAATGGTAGATGCCACATTCTTGAACATATCCATGGGATCAAGCAGGTGATTGATCTTGAGGTGGGACCAATATGGTAAACGATAAAAGATGGAGTATCTAAACAAAAGTTGGTGTTAGCGGGCAATCTTTATTTCCAACCAATATAGCACACAATAGTTACAAACCCTTACCGGCTCATGCCAAGTGGTGGAGGAGTCATGGAACCATCCCAAATTCTCATCCAATCTCCCACGGTGAGTGATTGTGGGAGGACTTCATTCCAAGGGGCAACATATCTAGGATGATCAGGTGGGAGAAATCGATGATGATTCTCATAAATGACCTTATTCAATGCGTCTGCCCATGAGGCAACTAGCGAAGGACCACAAATAGGACATGCATGGTAACCCGATGTAGTGAGACCTGAACAATAGATGCAATTAAGAGTTGAAGTTGGGTTTAGGGTGCCACATCCTTTGCCTATTCATAATTAGAAGTGCAATGCTTACCTGAACACTCGCCATAGCCTGGGAAGTCATGCATCATCCACATCAAGACTACTTTGCAGTTGAAGTCTCATGACGAGGGAGGCCTGCTCACATCATGCACCTCGATATCTCTCCAAAGTATCCCTAGCTCGTCAATCAAAGACTCCAAATAAACATAAGGATTTTTGACTTTATGTTTCTCTGGAATTAGAAGGGGCAACATAACATGTCCTTTGTTAATAGCCATAGAGGGTGGAAGATTATAATTCACTAATATCACTGACAATACACTGTAAGAGGTGCTTTTAAGACCAAATGGGTTCACATCGTCCATACCCAATCCAAGTCTCCAGCTCCTAGGTTCTTCCTTGAAGCTTGGCCATGTGTCTTCAATATGCTTCCATGCAGGAGAGGCCTGCTCACATCATGCACCTCGATATCTCTCCAAAGTATCTCTAGCTCGTCAATCAAAGACTCCAAATAAACATAAGGATTTTGGACTTTATGTTTCTCTGGAATTAGAAGGGGCAACATAACATGTCCTTTCTTAATAGCCATAGAGGGTGGAAGATTATAATTCACTAATATCACTGACCATACACTGTAAGAGGTGCTTTTGAGACCAAATGGGTTCACATTGTCCATACCCAATCCAAGTCTCCAGCTCCTAGGTTCTTCCTTGAAGCTTGGCCATGTGTCTTCATTAATATGCTTCCATACAGGAGAGTCTGCGGGAGTTCTCCACTTGCCATCAGTTGATCGATGGGAGGAATGCCATGACATGAGCTCTGCAATAGATTTGCACTTGAACATATGTTGGATGCGAGGGATTATGGGAAAATGTCACAGAACCTTACAAGGCACGTCCAAAGTTTTGAGATCTGCTCTATATCTTGCCTCTCCAGAAGTAGGACACTCTCTTGCATCCTTATGTAGTCCACGAAACAAAACGCAATCGTTTGACACATGCATGCATGCGCTTGTAATCTAATCCTCCAAGAGAGGTCACATGTTGCCTTGCCATATCTCTTGAGGTCGGTAATTTATTCTCCCTTGGAAGCATTTTACATAATAGCCTGCACGTAAAGACCATAAATGAGGAAAGGCATTCGAGTAATTGACCCACTAGCATAATTCACCATGTTTGCAAAATAGACTTTAAAGCTTACTTGAGTAATGCATTCAAACTTGCATTGCTCCATCCGTATTTCCGTCGGTATTTCCGTCGAAAAATGGCTTATGCCTTGTAGTGTTATTTATAGTGGAGGAGACATTTCCACGTTCTATTCTCACAAGCCAACTACATCTTATAGTGCATTTGGTGGATGAGATCGCTATATACGGTACTATACATGCACAATGGTTGTTCTTCCTCGAGCGCTTCATGAAGACCTTGAAGGGCTTCGTGAGACAAAATGCAAGACCCGAAGGTAGCATGGCCGAGGGTTGGTTGGTACAAGAGTCACTTGTATATATTTCTGAGTTTCTTGTTGATGTGGATAGCTCTCTCCCACGACTATGGAGAGATGATGAAGACCTAAGGATGACCTCTATTGTGCCTCAAGGGAAAGGATGCAACAAAGTAATAGACACGGAGTTGCATAATAGTATCAACCTCTTTTGCGTGCTTAATAGTGATGTGATGAAAAGATGGGTGACAAGATACGAGGATGCAAAGGCAAGAAGACAAAAAGAAAGGGCCCTCTTTCGTACACACCACGGATCTCATGTGCCATACCCTCAGTATCTAAGAGCACTTCCAAAGGATATTCATGTGGATTGGCTACTTGATGAAATGGAGAAAGCAGAGAAAGACGAGGGGATGCATATCACAATGGAAGAATGGGAGTATGCTAGGGGATGCATGAGCAAGGTCGGTATATAGAATGTTATGCATAAGTTAGGAGCTTTCAATAATTTAGATTGCTTATTTAATTGATTTTTTCTTGGTGTAGTGCACTATGTTCAATGCTATATGGTGTGAGGGCAAGCATTTTTGAACACAACGGATTGATGATAACAGAAACACACAAGATTGCGGCGTCATTGCTAGCTTTGAGGGAGCCAGTGGAGCCATGGATGATTATTGTGGCATAATCCAAGATATTATTAAGTTTGACTTTCGACGCTTCTTTGTGTATGTTTTGGATGTAAAGTGGTTTAAGGACATGGTGGAAAGAGGCCCTAATGCAACAATCAAACGCCATGCATGTGGCTTTGTAACTATTGACTCCACAAAGTTTTGGCAAAGTAGAAAGGACACACTAGTACTATCGCAACAATATGAACAGATACTGTGCACACATATAAAAATACTCGCTTTTAAATATTTGATGCAAGAAAAATAACATGATTGTATTTGTGTTTGAATTAGGTTGTCTATCAACCAATGGTGGATAATAATAGATGATGGCATGTCATACCTATTATGCCACGTTCCAAAGTGATGTATAGTACATTTACTAATATGGAGCGTATGGAGGATGATCATGGCCATGGACGTGATGATGACCGTGATATGAGAGAGGAGGATGATCATGAGATAGGAGATACAGATATTGAGGCCATTACCCATGAGGACGAGCCTACCATTGGTGATGCTGATTTCGATGAGCACATGAGTAGCACAAGTAGTAGTGGGTTGAATGTATTTGTAGATCTAAACACTTGACATTTGGATTTTGAAGTAGATAGTTTGGCAAGGGTTGATCTCATTGAGGATGAGATTGAACCGTAGCCCCATCATTGATATTGGCAAAACTATTTTACATATTGTTTCATTCTCCTCACCTCACTTAATTCTTGTAGATGTGGGCTTGCAAAAAAGCATTGATGTTTTTGTTAAAATTATGTGCTTTGGTAATCATGGGTAATGTTTGAAAAGCAATGATGTACACCAAAGTCTCACTTTCTGTATTCTCTGGTTTGCGTCTATCTATGCGTCTAAATGCGCGTCCAATTCTCAGTGTAAACATGCAAATAAACGCGCAAATAAACACCTGATAAACGCGATGTTAGACGGGCCCGTATTTTCTGATAGATTGAGATGCTGTGGGAGCACCATCTCATTTGCCTTCGAGGATTCCCCCAACGGCGGTGCCTTTTGCACAAGAGAGGGTGGTCCCAGCTTAGGAGTCGGGCACTGGGGGGCTCTAACCTTGATGCAATCTTCCAGAATACCTTCAGAAGTGGGAAGAGTTTCTTTGGCTAGAACACTAGATTTTGGCTCGTGCTGCGGTTCCACCTGCATGGCCTCAACCTGTGGCTCTTTTTGGGTCGAATTCTTATGCACTCTCCTTTGGGGATACTCTCCTGCAAAGTGCCCAATCTCTCTGCATGCAAAACAGGCATTGGGGAATGGACTGAAGCGGACTCTGATACGAATGGGTTCGAAATCCCCTGAGTCCAGTTCAAAAGCGACGTATGGTTTGAAAAACTTTTCAAAATTTTATCATCTGGATTCTGAAAATGGCTAAATCGGACGGCGCGGTTATATATAGCAGCTGGGCGTTTACACCTTGCATGATGACTCACTGGGAGTCACTCCTGGTCTCACGTCAACAGACCACCGTCAATGCCATAATGCCATTTGCAACCTTGCTTCGGGCTTGCGACGCGCTTGATCTACGCTGCCATCAACCGTGCAATGAAACCGTGATAGACTGATAGTACGCTGCATGATTTGCAAGAACGTCGGTGGAAATCGGGAACTTCGGATGGTGAAGAAATTGCGGATTTAGAAAAAAAGGGAGTCCCAGCTGGCAGCTAGGGCTCACTCAGAGCTCTCAGATCATCATAGATCACAAATGCATTCGTTACAGAGAAGGAGAACCAGTGCATCGGTGTACGTACTTAGTGTACTTAGCTCTGCTTGATGTCCAGCACTTGTTGAACTCGTTCGATGAGTTTGAATTTTGATCATGAGAATCCTGCTTTCGTAACCGTAATTAGTAGCGCCAGAGGCGGCCAGTAGTAGAGGTGTCTCATATACATATCTTCTACTATCCCAGTCATTCAGCTTCCGACACTGGCTCTCATTCTAACCGTAGCCTGCCATTAGTGACTTTACTTCTTATTCCGCACAGTGTCGTATTTCAGATTGGGGTTTCGTAGAGTCGTGTCACGTGTGTCTGTAGAGGATAGAATTAAAAACTGAGGTTTGTATTTTATAATTAGTCCGCTCCATTGGTTCCTCGCTTAGTGACCTTCCTCATTAGAAGCGTGATTTTGTGATGGAAGGAGGCCAAACTGGCCAGCTTGCATTGCAATTGTAAGCGCCAAAAGTCCAAATCTACGGTTCGTCGTCGTTTAGTCTGCCTAGGAGAGAGCACGTCACACGTGTAAGTGCTCAAGCTGGTGCTACAGGCGAATATAATTCCTCTGTTGATATCGGGTTGCGACGTGTAGGGAAGCTCAAGTCATTTATTCGGTTGATAAATACCGTGAGACTCGGAACGCATCGGGAGTCCTGTCTGAGGACGCAATTGATTCCGGAGCGCTCCGGAGTGCGGAGTCCGAAGCCCCCGATTCTTGCCCCGAAGCAGGGGAGGAAGCTGACGCCTAGAGACCGATTCGACTCGGACTCGGGAGTTGGAACTTGGGACAAACAGCAATTGCCCATCTATTTAATGAGAAGCCCTGATCACCTGCGCTTTGAAGCAAAAGCTGTGCACTGCTCGCAAGCTTCCAAGCCCAGAGAATCGCAGTTAATAGCATCAACCTTCCCTGGACTATCAAACGGGATTTGGCCTTGGTGGTGCGGTTGCACGCCATACGTTCTTGTGATGGAGCTGTGATCGCGGAGAGGGAACTCAAGCTTTAAGCTACTAGTACATGCCAACAGGCAACGTCGATGAGGCCTGAAGAGGAGCGAAGCTTCATGTCTTGCATTACATAATAGATCTTACTTTCCCCAATCTAGGCGTCTCTCTGAATTGCTGTGGGTTGTCCCTAGCCTGTGCTTTACCATCATAAGCTCAGAATGCTGTCCTGTGTCGCGTGCCCCAAGCACGTTGAAGATTCTGTCCAAGCGATGGACGATGACAGAATTCCAAAGTCTCCTGCAACCAGAGAGGCAATCAGGTTTCTTACCAATCAGGTAAGAGCCTCATTTTGGCGTTAGGCTCAGTGAACTTCTCATGTCCTACAGTCGCCCAATCTGCTCCGAAAGACTGCTAATGCCGTTTCTTATGCCAAATTGATTGTGTTTCTGTAACAGCTCAAATGCTTGGCTGCGAGATTGTCAGGGGGATGTAGTCCGTGTGCCTCGCCGGATCCTGACCTCAACAACGGTATAGATCACATGTATATCACAGACGCATCTTCTGAAGTCCCGTCGGCGAACCGCGCTCATTTTTTGGATATTGCATTTTCCACTCCGCCTCAAACCCCTCAAAGTTTCCAAGCTCCTGTCACATACAAGGTCCCTCGACCTTACCCAAGGAAGGTCCATTACGCTAAACCTGCAAGGCGGTCCGCCTCCACCAGGATGCTGGAGGCAGGTAGAGTAGATACGGTCTCATCTCGTATTCAGGACGAGCCTAGATCACGGTACGATTTTGTTCCAGACGACGGATCAGACGAAGAGTGGGTTGCTCAAGTGGAGCCAGGGGTGTTGATCACGTTTGTGACCTTGTCCGATGGAGGGAACGATCTCAAGAGAATCAGGTTCAGGTCAGTGGTAGTTATATCTTTGCAAACGTGCGAGTCAGTTCCTAGGAGCTACGACTGGTTGCCGACTTGAAATATGTCTCTTCCATTTGGCGCTCAGCGAGTTGAAAACCTGAAACTTCTTGTCGATTGACGATGTAGGTATATAGATAGGCTGAAAATTTTTTGTTGATTGAGAAGGGAGAGTAGTATACTATATAGGAGTGCACGACGTCGATCTTTAACATGAGGAACCTTTGCAAGGTGTGCGAGTTTTCAACGATGTAACTGCTGGAATGGATATGGTGCTGCAGCCGGGAAACGTTCAACAAATGGCAAGCACAACAATGGTGGGCTGAGAACTGTGACAAGGTGCATGAGTTGTACAATGTGCCGAGGTTGATCAACAGGTCGAAAAGATGACCACTGCCCACAGCTTCTCACGCCGAGCACGAGGTAACGATTTATGCTTCGAGAGATGTGGTGATTCCTGGCAACCAATTGTGCTTTGAGCTTTGTGGTGATTCTTGGCAAACCAGTTGAAAGGAGGCTGTTGGAATTTGTTGAAGAAGAACCATGAGTCTTTTGGGACGAAGCGTGCTCAATCACGTCCAGAAATAGAAATAACAATGTGGGAGAGCTTAAGCCTTAGGGAAACTATAAAGGCTCCCATTACCCTTCCATAAGGGTGGTGCTAACAACCACCCACTTTAAGTTCCGCTCTAGCTTCCTCTAAAGCCTTTATAGCCTATCCTTCCCTTCATTCCTAGCTCCTAGATGCTAGCTCACGGTCTATAGCATCTACTTCCTTTGGTTCCCTCCATAGCATTCACTTCCTTAAAAGAAAAGAATGAGAGACGATTATGACAAAACGTAGTGACGTAACTATGGTGGTTTCTTACCACTCCCTCGTTCAAGGAGTGTTTTTTTAGGAGACTTAGACTTTGGTGTTTACTCTTTCTTTCTTAGAAAGTTTTTTTATTTGTTTTTTCCCCTTCGAGAGTTTGGGCAGCCTTAGTCATTTGAAAGGGAAATTTAAATTTGTGCTTTTTTGGTTGGATTGGTGTGTGAGAAAGCTCACTATTGGAACATGTGTCCCTAGCTTTCAAAGCCCTCCCTCCGATCGTAGAGGTAGATGCATGTATTTATTTCCTTCACTTCTTTTTGCAACATTACCTTATGAGCTTGCTTGACACATCGACTTCTAGCATTGGCCTTATTTGAGTGAGTGTTACGAAATTTATGAGGCCCATGATGCACAACATTCGTGACTCTTTCATGGAAGCTATAAGGAGTAAAACTCCTAGTCCAATCGTAGAGAATATCACTATTCTCGGACGTTGTTTAGCTTTGGCAACTTGGAGCCTGTGGTGTGGAGTTGTCTGCATTGAAATTTTGCTCGTTGTTATGATGATTTTGTGCTTAGAGTTGGTTATTGTTGCAAGCAATCGAATGGGGAAAGTCTCTCGGGGGGGTCACTCATAATATGTAACCCTATCACGTGAGTTCAATAGAAGGATATTTTCTATTTCTAAAATTTACAGAAATAAAATATACATAAGGGACTAGTTAAAATAGTTTTGGAAAAAATTTACAGATTTGTATAGAAAAGGGGTACATTTTAGTAATGAAACATTTACAGATAAGGGATTTTAGAAATAGGCCTTGAACGCACGTGATATAGAGGGTTTATACATAGTGACCCCCCCGAGGAAAGTCTTGCATGCCTTCCAATTCTATGAAGTAGGTAGTTGATGAAGAGGGAAACAAGTTATCAAGATTTTGTTTTTTATGATTCATTGTGTATCGTTGGAGTGCATGGTTGAGGGGAAAATCTCAGGATAGTCTACGACAAAGGGAGAGATGTTTGTTGACTCCATGGAGATAGGCAGCAACATTATGTAGCCTAGCCTTGTTTTCTATAAATCTTTGTTTAGTTTTTATCTTCAAGATGGTTATTTTATCCCATTTCTTTCTTTGTTCTCAAAGCTTGAGGTAGTGGTTGTTGGCATCACGGTCTCTTATTGGGAGTGAGAGCTATTTGAGATTATGCAAGACAAGAAGATTAAAGGGAGGTGTGTTAACCAAGAATGTTTCTTCTAAAAGCACTAAACTAGGAGGAATTTATACAAAAAAGATAAAAAAACAAGTAGAAATTAATAGGTAGGGACTTCCAAATCTCTACCAGATTGAGACTAGAATACTCCACTAACGAGAGAGTGCAAGTAAAATATTGTAAAGTCCTCTTGTTGGTTGTCAACCTTCAAAAGTTTAGCAAAATCAAATTGACATAATTTTACAAGTCATGAGAATTCAAATTATATTGTGTACAATAGCTATAGTAAAATGCAAAGCATGTATGTAAAATAGCACCCAAGTAAGTCTTTCATAAACTAAAACAAAACTAGAAAACACATCTAAATGACAAAGCAAACAAAAAGGTAGAATAAGTAGAAATGAAAACGTGATGATTATGGTTTTGGAAACCCTTGACCCATCATACATTTTCTACTTTACTAGTTGCAAGGGAAAAGACATTTAAAGTTGTTGGAATGTCTCTTTAATTTCTTATAGTCCTTAGGTCCCACATCTAGGGATGTACCCGAGTATACATATGATCTCTAGTGTCTCCCCCAATGCTTTAATCAAAAGCATTTCTCAAAAATGTATATATACCAGTAAATGTTTTAAGTGAAGTTGATAGGTGGCTTAAGTTTTATAATAGGGAATAAATATATGATCCATTTCCAAGAATTGATTTGAGTAGCTTGTTCTCAAAGGGACACAATAGGTGTTGCTAGTATGGCATCACATATAGTAAAATGCGCTACCAAAAGTTGAAACCATGGTTTGTAGCAATAGAGGTGAGTTGGTTGTGAGCTTCAAAAGAATTTCACTTTTGACATTTTAAGATGCAAGCTTCTTAAAATTTAGATTGAAGAAAAGGAGGAAAATGGGAGAGAGAAAATTTAGATGGCATAGTAAAGGATGAGCAGGATGAGAAAGGGGACATGAGGGTCGAGAGAACTCGGTTTGAGTCTTGAAAGAGAGAAAGGGCAAAGGGGATGTTAGGGCATATAAGGCTATCTTTGAGAATATAGTAAGTGTGAAAGAGGGCTAAAGGGCAATGGGGCTCAGAGGGGACTAAGCATCTTAGCACATGGATGGGCCTAGCATGGGTTTAGGATGGGAATCCTTTTGCCATCATTACTTGAGCATCCTAAACTAAATGATCTAGGATGTGTTTAGGATCTGAATAGCCAGTTTTTATCCCATCCTAGACCAGGGCCTCAAGGTTTTAGGAGTCTGAATGGGACCCCTTTTTATAGGGATTTCAAAGTTTTTTCTTAGAAATGGAATCAATACTCCATGTTGTCATTCTTGCTTTGTTAGTCTACTATAGGCGTATTGCTTCTCTAGGTCTCCCTTGCATTAGCTCCAAAAGCTATTACTCATTGCTCTATTATTGGTTAGTGATGTGGTATCTTCTTGTCTTGATTTGGTTGTTCTAAAGTTACTCGTTGTAGGTTGTTTCCTCATTTGTTAATAGATCTTTTCCTTCATAGATTTCTCAATGCAAGAGTAATATTGAGGTTGATATCATATGAGAAAGAGCTCATGATTATCATATTTGAAGTAGTAGATAGGGCCTTCTTGATCTAGGTGCTAGATGTGTGTCTCGGGTATTTGTTTGTTTTGAGGGTCTACTTCTTGCTTTACTATGCTATGAGGTATATCTATTCCATACATTTTGGTGGCATTGGTCTACCATTGTAGCTTAGTGAGGTTATCCATGGACTCATGTTTTATTTCTAGCCAATTAACTTCATGTTGTAGTATAAAGATCTATAATTAGTTTTCCAATGAAGTTTTCAAGTTACTGGAGAGTGTTGTTGTCTTATTGTGTTTATGCTCTTACCTAATTGTAGTTTGTCCTTTATTTTTATGTTACTTTGTGTCTCTCTTTTTTTTTGGTAGAGAAAAGAGAGTCTAATCAATAACTTATAGTTCTTTTTAGCAATAGTTACAAGGTCTCCGAGAGCTATAATAAAGGGTAACCAAATCTATGATTAATGAGAACATATCAGATCCTGTGTGGCAATAAGTAAAGCTTATTGTAATAGCAAACCAAGCTCATCTCGAGCTTCGTGTTTATGATCAAATTCCAAATGTCTTTTGTGACAAGTATGTGCTCAGAAGGTAGATCCAATACATTGTGTTTGAGTTTCTTGGTGATCTTTTTAATAAATCCATCGCATGCGTTGATGATGTTCTCTTTATCTTGGAAAAGCCTACCAATGTGAAGTTAGTAGTGTTGCATGTGATAAAAGTTTTATTATAAACCATGGAATTTCTATGTAAATAAGTGAACAATAGGACATATCTCCTCACCACTAACTAGTCCCCCTATGACCTAGGTGGAACATCCCCTAATGAGGTCATCATATAATTGAGGCAATTCGTCTTTCCCACACAACATTTAAAAATCTGTAGTTTAGAAACAAGTGAGCTATGTCCTCTAGCACTCGAAGGCGTCATTGTAGTATGGGGAAGGCCTCTAAATCATATAAGCTCTAACGAATTAATTGAATTATGATCGTACACCAATATACCATCTTGTTTGTGTGTCCAGCTTAAGACAACGCCAGAACGACCGTCCAGATCGGAGTCTGGGGATACAACTCCTTTTCGTAGTATCAGCCACACTCTCAACGCCACCGCTGATGCTTGCAAATCGCAGCGAGCGACCCATCCTCACCATCAACGTAAGCTGCAGCAGGAGATGCTCGGATTTCCTCGCCATTCAGCTCTTGCCCCCAACCTATTCCCATTGCACAGCAACGAACGTTTCGCAAACCCCGCTTACGATGACTTTACAAACGCCACCAGCTGCTCCAGCTCTCCCTCCGATTTGGACCCCTGCTCCAGACCTCCCCATGCTGATTCTGACGTCCACAACAGCGGTGAGGTCATCTCCCTCAGCAACGCCAGCGAATGGATTGAAGAAGACGACCCTGGGGTTTATATAACGCTCAGGTCGTCGGCACGGGGTGTTACGGAGCTGAAGAGATTGAGATTCAGGTACAGACCATTGCAGGCCTTGTCCAATTGTGTTCCGTATGCGAACTCGCATTACGAAGTAATAAACTTTACATCAATCATGCACAGCGTAGAGTAGCGAGTGACCTTTTCCAAAAAAACTGCACGATTTGTCTTTCAATAAACTATCTGAATCTGATAACCTTTGGCCGTTTGAGTGTTTACTTTTTGGATGTTTGGTGTCGAAATGCTTAAATTTACGATTGATAATTTATCGATCCATCAATGGTGATATCGAGTTTGTTTGTCTTGTCTAGCGTCGTTAGAGATTCACATTTTCGTGCGATTAATTTGCTACGCACGATTTGCTAGATGAGCTCTTATTAAATCGCTTGTTTTCTGGAGGAGCTTTTGTTCAGTTGCTTGTTTATTCCATGTGTACAGTCGCGAGAAATTCACAGAGGTTGAAGCGAGGCTATGGTGGCAGGAGAATCGTCTGAGAATACACCGCCATTATCTTTCATAATCGTGTTTTACAGCAAACAGTCAGAGGAAACTGCAAGGTAGTTAGCATGTTCCGATGGCCAAGCTTCCCTTTGTACTCTTATCGGGGTGAAAGGTCCTTCGGGCATTAGGAACAAGGGCGGATATGTGCACATCGGCAGTCCCTCTTAGTTCATTGGGACGTACATGAAACGTTTCTTGTTTTATCATTGGAGTAGATGTAGTCCAATTGTAACGAGATTAATTTTGCTCCAAGAAGATATTTTTATTAAAGTAGCATTACACATCAATATGTTGAAGGGCTCACATGCATGGATGCCCCGGGGTCCACTAGGGTTTATCGTATGGTACCACGTGAGTGTAAGGGAGGGGGGTTATATAAGGGAAGGAAAGGTACATTTTATAAGGTAAGGTCCCGTAAATAGGGGGTAGAAAAGGGGAATTTTCATATATTTATTGCACATAGATAATGTCTCCTTGTTACTACTAGTGAATCCCCCATGATGGATGCATGCTTCTTCTTAGCAAGAAGGTGTTGCTTGTTGGGCTTTAATTTGGAATATGGCAATTGTGGTATTAATTGGTAGGCTATGTATACACTAGGGACATGGTCACTCAAATAGGCGTTGATTGTGCCTACGTAACTATTTTCCATGGGTGCATTTGCCCCAATTGGTAAATCTGACATTTATAGATTTTGTAGTAGTTGCGTTTGCAAAACATTGTTGGTTTTGTTGCCTGAGTATTTCTTTTCTAGTGAATCTTGTAGCATGTCAATCTTTAGGTCCAATTTGGAATGTTGAATAATTTGTGAGTTTTTGGTCTAATATCTTGTAAGAGTGTATTCAAATTACATGCTTCAATACAACATCTTGCTATAATAAAGACTCCTTGTCTTGATTTTGGTTGGAATTGCTATGATTAATTCAAGCCCATTTGTGAATATTGTATTTTGGGAAGTCAGGTGAAGCTTATTGTTATATAATAGTGGGCTACCCATCTTGTCAAAGCTTGTTATTGTAGGTACATATATACCACCGCACAAAAATATTCCCCTCATCTCATTAAGGCCAAGTATCTTTGGTACGTGGAGGTTATACTCACTATTTAATTCAAGCTAGTGGGATCGCAAAGATCATGTATTTAGGATTTGTATAATCATTGTGAGTCTTGGACCATTTTTCTAGTTGTGGTGTATGGGGTAGGAGCCTTTCCATTTCATGTTTGATACTTTTATCTATGTGAGTCATTTTCTTTGGTTGTTTGGTAAAGCACAAATTTTCTTGGTTGCGTACTCTTTAAAGTCTCTATATATTTGAATACGGTGGTCAGCTAGTTGGATTAAAATATATCCTTTCTATTGTTTAAGTTCCTTGTGCATGATGGATTGTTTTTACTATTGCAAGTTGTATGCAAAATGGGTCAATATGTTCTTTATATAAATGTATGTTTTGTTGATGTTTGAGTGGTAGATGTATTGCTAGAGTTCAGTATATCCAATTGATGGTAAGTTATATTAGACCTTATTATGGCTTTTAAATGCTTCATTAGCTCCATTTATGTGGGTGTTTTGCTAGGGTCATCTGCTGAAAGGTAGAAAAATTCAAGCAATTTCTATGCTCTTAGCCTTTGGCATGAAAAATGAAGGATTGACTACTTTTTTTCTTAAAATACATGTTCATTGGGATTATAGGTCAATTTGTTTATGCAAAATAAGTGATGTGGTGTCAAGTACGTGGCTTTACTTCTATGAAAAGAGGGTTTATATTATATTATCGCTCTTTACAAAAATGTTACTCCTCCCATAGTATCCAAAAGGGGGAGATGCGAATACACTAATTGAGACATAGCTTGATAGACCAATGGAAAGTTTACATGAGAAAACCAATCTGTGAAAGCATATGATATCACACGACCTATTCCTCTTTGAAATGCGGATCTGTGTGAAAAGTGACACTAACAAGGATAGGGCCTAAATGTGGGCCCCACATAGCTCCCACGTAGCCACTGGTGGATTTGGTGGCATACCCTTCTCTCTTGCAGCAACACCACTACTTTTGATCTAGTCCACTGCTCCCTTTTGTAGTTTTATACCTAACATGCATCTCACTGGATCTTTCAAATGGCGAAGAAGCATCCTTGCAACACCATTTGAAGAAACTTTATGGGGCAAAAACCCTGTCAAGAGAAGGACCCTACACTTTCTTACTAACATTGGCTTTGCCTTTTTGTTGCTTTAGCTTCCCAATGGCATCTAGCGCTTGCAAAAATCTGTTCTGTCTGGTTCTGGTCTTGGCTAATGTCTGCCAACAGCAAGTTCCATGTTTGCTCCCCCTGATTGACTTAACTATTAGCCATGGCCACCTCCTTTTCCAAGCCTTCATGCAGCTAATGGGACAGCTTCTGAAGAATCTCTAGATCCTCAACTCACACTTTTATTCTGCCACCATGTTAGAAAGTCCTATCTTGCATCAATATAAGTGGATGGCAACAACTTGACTCCGAATCATTTTGCATATGCAGAGGGAATAGAGGTAATTGAATAAGTGGGGCATATCCTCTAAGTCTCTATGGCACCTCTTACATCTCCCCCCCTCATTAGGAAAAAAGGGAGCTCATTTTGGGGCCTTTTGGTTGAAATGAAAAGCTCTCAACCAATGGCCATAGGTCCAACGTAACGTGGGGAATTTTTGAAAAATTTGAATTGTATCTGGATTGTCAGCTCATTGTCAGAGCAAGAGAGAATAATTTATTCATGTACAACCATCAATAACAAATAAAAATTTTGGTCAAGCTACTGGCATGATTCTACTATTTGACAATGTCTCATTCAAAATACATCAGCAACTGAAATGTGCTTTCCCTCCCAAACTACTCTCCCCTCCCAAATTACTCTTTCCTTTCTCTCTCTCTCTCTCTCTCTCTCTCTCTCTCTCTCTCTCTCTCTCTCTCTCTCTCTCACAACAAGACAAAGCACCCACAGACTCCCACACAGACGCATTTCCTTGAAAAAATAAAACTTAAGGGCACGTCTATTTGCACGTCTATTGGTGCATCTACAAACCCGCATCTACAGATGCATCTATATAATAGACAGACGTGCAAATAGATGCTCGGCTAGAAATTAAAAAAAATAGAGAGATGCATACATAGAGCACTTATAGACACTCTACAGAATCTTTTCTGTTAATCAAAGCAGAATTTTGTGTGGTTGAACAGAATGCTGTGAATGCTATGTAGTTACAAGAATCCCATTGCCACATTGTGCAATTCAATTCTTACAGCCAACCGCATTTTAATTAGCACGATTGCAAGCACGTCTATAGTCGACGATTACAATTCTGAATAAAACATTACAACTCCAAAATGTTTAGTTCACAAGGCATTCATTGATAGAACGTTGCACAAGGAAATTGAAAAGCCAAAAAAATAAAAGGAGTGTATATTAATTCATAGCTTAAAAAGTGATTGTATGTACATATAGCACGAAGCCACACTAGATCCTATGGCTTCAAGTACAAAAAATCAGAGGAATGTATATACAAGAGAGGCACAAAGCCAAGCCAGTGGCTTCAAGTACAAAAAAGAGTAGCTAGCACTAATTCCACGACTAATCTAAGTTCTTTGCGTTCTCACTTCCTTCTTTGCTCCCTTTTTCGCTCCCTTCTTTGCCCCCTTCTTTGCTCCCTTCTTCCTCATCTTCTTCCTCTTGATCAGCCGCCGCAGGGCCCTATAAACGAGGGACATGTATCAATGTATGGAAAATCAAATCTTTACTTACAATATTGACATTATTTAACTACTTTTAAATACTTGGGAGGGCGCTCTAGTAGCTCGGATATACTACTCCTCAGTAATCAACCCATCATCATAGAAGTGCTTCCATGTATCTCCTTTGCGATGGTGGTGGTGGTAGGCTATCTTGACAGGAATAGGGTACCTACCCACGATATCAAGCTGCAAGATGACACAAATTGTGGAGGGGTTAGTACAACGAAACAACCTCCTAATAAACTACATAAACAATATAATTTGAGGTCAATACTTACGATTGGGCCTCCCATGATTCAACACCTCCTGCTCCAAAATGCACGCTACCATATTGCTCCACATTAGGGGAGAATTGGGGTCTCAAAAGAGCCTCATAAGGAATGGATTAGGGAATGCTTAGTGGGCTAATGCAAAGGGCTTGGAGGGTCCCAAAGAGGCCTAACCAGCCCAACCTAGGTGGGTTAAGCCCACATTTGAGCCCATCTCTCCCTCCCTCCCTCCCTCTCTCTCTCTCTGCCTCCCTCCCTCCCTCCCTCCCTCCTCCTCCTCCCTCTCCCTCTCCCTCAACCTCTCCCTCCCTCCCTCTCCCTCCTCCTCTCCCCTCCTCCATCTTGCTCCTCCTCCTCGCTCCTCCCTCCCCTCCCCCTCCTCATTCTGGCTCCTCATCCCTGCTTCCTCTCCCCTCCTTCTCCAGCCGCCTAGGATCCTCTCCTCTGCTCCTCCCTCCTATAGAATCTCTTCCCTCCTCCCTCCTGTAGCATCTCTCCCCTCCTTCTCCCTTCTATAGCACATCCTTCCCTCCCTTCTACACCTATCGCCCTACTCTTCTCCTCCTCTTCCTCTTGCCCTCATCTGCTTCTCCTCCTCCCTCTTCCTTGCTACTCTCTCCCTCTCACTGCTCCATCTTTGCCAGCTCTCCCCTACATTTTAGCCTGCATCACTGATACCTCTCTTTGAGTACTCAAGGCACCATTCGAGGACATATCCAACAAGTACCATGTGAACCTACAACTGGAGGCAGAATATGGAAGCATACGCTCTTTGGGATATAGTGGAACTCCTCAAAGTGTGCTCCACAGTCTTCAATTGCAAGGGAAGAAGAATATTGACCTTTGGATGGATGGAAACTTGTATCCTTTAGACCCTGCCACCCAAAAGAGTCCTCCTTTTCATACAGTGCATGATGTTGTTCGGTTTATTGGCAAGGGACATGCTGGATTTCTCGGTTATTGCAATCGATTGAGCCATTCTTAGACATTGGCTATGCAAGCAAGCGAGGTGCAGAGAGCCCAAGTAGAAGAACTTGCACATTTGGGAAATATTACTATTGTGGCAATGCATGATAGTATGTAGGATCTCCAATTGCAAAACAAAGAACTCAATGACAAAGCACATGCATTGGACTTGGAGTGACATGAATCGGAAGAATCAATCCAGAAGCTTGCTAAAAGCAAACAAGCTGATTTGGAAAGGTCTATTTATGGCCAAGTTCAACGTGGTGTGGAGAATTAACGAGAGAAGTGGATAGAACGAGTACAAAAGTTGAAGGGAACACCTTTGGGACTGAAGGAGAGGAAAAGACAATTGCAATCTATGGATGCACTATCAACCAATAGTGGTGCCCGAAAGAGGAGAATATGGGCTGCAAGGTTAGTTCCCCAAATTTTCAATGAAATTTCTTACCCCAAAATATTTGTGGTGTTGCATTCTTTCCACTAAGACTCATTTGCACTCTAATTTAGAAATTCCATGGAGGATGTGATGGGAACAATGGAAATGGATGATAGTGATTCTTCATATGTTCTAAGAAGTTTAATAAAGCCAAATGATGTCATGGAAGTGTTGAAGGACCCTAGACAAAAAGGGGTACTGAAGGATTTCAAGGGCCTCGTCCAAGAAAAGGAGGTGCTTGGAGCTTGTGATGCTACTGGTGTAAGTTGTGAAGCTTACAACTCTGTTTTTAAAATTTTCACATTAGGGAAAAAGGGAACTCATTTTAGGGCCCTGTAAGAAATTCACTATTTTTTGATTTATTTCTCTCCTAAAAGACCTCAAAAATAGTAAAATACGGAAACGTGGCTCAGAACTGTCAGTAAGGACTATAGAACTATCAATTCAGAAAGGAATAAGATAATCTTTTGTTTGACTAACACGATTTTGCATTAAATATCTCCTTAGATTTTTTTTTGTTTACCAAAGATTCCGCATCTCTTTTGTTGACGTGTGCAGGCCTTTCATAAACAATCCATCACTGAACTTGGTGATTGCAAGTTTTCAAAATATTCACATGGATACCGCCACACTCCACGATTCATGTTACAAAATGACTATGAGATTGACAAACAAACTTCGCAACCTCAGAAGCGCAAAAAATGGCCGATACTAGTGAGTCACTATCTCAGAAGAAGCGATTACACCATCTTCACATCGACTTATAAGAACAATATGCTCCAACACAAAAAAGACGAAAGGATACGGTGCTGAATGCTCAACAGCGGGAAAATATGAGAAGAGAAGGGCTTCAACATATTGACTTCTCAGGGGGGTCACTAACTTGAGTCAGTTTATGTTTCTAATAAAATGTTTTTCTTTACAGCATATTCTTCACACATGCACCATGGTTTGTGGAGCAATGAGGCCCTCTATCCATTTGGAATACTCAAGGAATGGAGAAATCACACTACAGAGCAAAGGCATCATACTTCAAGAATACAAGGCATGGGGGTGGTATCACGCGAAGCAATGCATTACATGAAATGGTCGATTGGTTTTATAAATGTCTAGAGGCCAGGACTCTCAAGCGCGATAAGGTAGAGGTCTCAAGTCTCGCAAAAGCAGTTCAACATGTCAAGAAGACAAGGAGATGTGCTGCTTGGAAGTCCTCAATAGGGAGCCAAGGGGTTGCGCTTTGGTTGCAACATAGAGTCAGACAGGGGAGGCGCTGGGTCCTAAGAGAGCCCCAAATGTAAAATGTTTGATGAATAAAGTTAACACTATTTTGAGTCAATTATAGATTCCAAAATTCACAAATTTGTTTGGAAATTGCAGAATTGCATGTGCAACATGGCAGGGCAGAGGGGTGAGTGGGTTGGTGGGAGGGAGGGTGGTGTTCAAGATTAAGTATTACTGAACTAGCGACAAAACACTAGGGGGGAGGAGGTGCACTCAAAAAACCCTAATTTAAAAGAAAAACCCTGAAGTGCTTTAAAAAAGACTATATAAAGCACTTCAAAACCCTAAAATCCCTCATTTCTATGGCATGAGTTAAACAAACTGCTAGACCCACTGGACGTCATTTAGACACCACCCGTTGTCCTCCTTAGAACGCCATGGCCTCCGAACACACTGGAAGACCCAGAGGGCAATGATCACCAGGGATCTGAAGGTAGTTCTCATCATTAGGAATCCAAGCAATGCAAGTCCCCACCATCCAACTCTCATGGGGGATCCTAGGGATCTCAGCACCATGAGGAATCCTAGCACGATGAAGGATCCATCAGGGGTCCTCTCAGTCCTTGCACACAACTAACCGTGGAAGTAGAGAGGTCTCCCAAGAGGGGCAAAATAGTGCAGTCAATCCTGATCAACTGCCCCTCCCTCCTCCGTGGGGTCCTGGCGTGGAGCATCTAGACAAACAAGGGGAGCAAGAAAGGCAAAGAGAGGAGATGGAGAGATTACAGGGGCCACAACAAGAGGAAGTATTTGGCGGGCTCGCACATATAATGAACCTTGGCCCCAATCCTCCAACCAAGCACACTGCACAGAAGAGCACCATCAACCCTCTGTGCCTCGAGATGATCAGATATGAGGAGCCTCTAGTAAGAGTTGAGCAAGAGCCTCAGCCTACTATCTCAGAGCCTCGTGAAAAGGAAAAGAGACCAAGGACAAAGCAGACCCCTAGGCATAAGAAGCCACCTTGAATGACCCA